>NW_006239210.1:176615-256372 GCF_000226075.1 Solanum tuberosum | reverse complement strand
TGTTCCTCTTGTGTTGTAGTCATGTTTTAAGATGGCTACCTTGAGACGTAGTACTCCAATTTTTGTATTAAAGATTTAATGAAGTGACTTTTATGTCTTGTGTTATATTATGAAATAGTTTTAAATTTTCCGCTATTTTCTATGATAAATGCTATGACGAATGCTAAGGGCTTGTATAAGACATCCGAGAGGTCGAATACGCCGATAACGACTAGGGGGTGCTCTCGGGTCGTTACACTTAAAAGCTCTCTTGGTAATTGCCTTTTTATTTGGGCGATCCAATGGAGGCATAAAAAAGGGTAATTTGGTAATTTCCTTTTTAGTCCAAATTAAAATGTATAGTCTATATTACTTTTAAATAAATATATATATGGTATAAATAGGCCATTTGAATACTCCCATGGATATTCTTTAGCTTTAAAAAGCCAAAGGCAAAGTCCAAGGGAGGGTCCAAGGCTAGTGGACCACTTCAAGGACCTTAAATGCGTCCTTAAACATTTCCTTAGTTTTTTTGGCTAAGTCAATATGCGCAGGGGAATTTTCATAAATATTAATTTTAAGTTAAATTAGAAAGTGGGTATATTTTATATTATTTCTAAATAACTATATAAGGGATTTTATATTAAAATATCCTCAAATTTAATCACTTTCACAAACACCCACTTCAAAATAAAAAGTTCATCTCTTCTCCAATATTTCTCTCTCTACAAGTTCCTCCATTGAAGAACACCAAAAGCTTCAAGATTAGGGTTCAAGCTCCAAGGTTTACACTCCAATTTCGTGGAAAAGCTTCAACTAAGGTATGGTAACCTTCATTCATGGAATTTCTTTCTCCATGAATCCCTTCAACACTAATTTTCGAAAATGGGAATTTGTTCAAAAACTAGGGTTTTGATTCTAGCCATGCGTTCTTCTTGAAAACGATTTCTTTATGTTAATTGTCCTATTTTATGAATTTTTGATGTTTATTGAGGGTTTTATTGTGAAATTCCCCATGAATCCATGTGCTTCCCCATGACCCCAACTTTATGAAATGGAGATGGTTTTGTTCATGCAATGTGAATACTTAGAATAGTATCTATGTTAATTTAGTCAATCAGTCTTGTTCGATTCATACTTAAAGTAGTAATTCTAAGTGTGATAGCAAGACATGATCTATGACCCTTGAAGGGTAAATTTTAAGTGTTGAATCTTGAAGTATAGCCTTGAAGGCAATGTATGAAGGTATTCTATGTTTAAGATTCTTATATATGAATGGATTGATCCACTTGAAAGGTGGAGGTGTTTTATTTTCATGTATTTATGTATGAAGCTATGTTCCACTTGAATGGTGAAGATCCAATGACTAATGTGTGAATTATGGTATTGTTGAAAGATTAGTTTCCTTTACTACTACACATGATTAAGTAAGAATTGTCTTTGTTGATTATATGATGATTCTAAGGTGAAAGGTAGTTTTCACCATGTTGAATCAATGAGCTATGTTATATGAGTTGGGTTGAATGAAGGGTAATGTACTTCTTCACATATGAAATTGTAATTCACCTTAACTATGTATAAGTTGGAGAATAATGGTTAGCACCGAGCGGATATGGCAAATGAGGTAGAGACTCTCCTGCTAGTTTTAGGCCGGGTGTTCTACATATGATCTCATGAGATGGAAACTCTCTATCTAGTGAAATACGTCGGGTTTCTAGAAGCAATCTCTATATCCCATAACTATGTGCCGGCATATGTATTAGCTGTTGGATCCAAACTATAACTATATATGTCTAGTTCAACCTTAGGCAGGTAGGACGCTTTTTTTTTATGTGGGGTTATATTACACTGGATTCCATGTAGCTCACATGGTCTATGTCGGTTAATGCACTTCTCCATATGTAATAAGATAATGAATATGACTTGAACTATACCTGTGATTTCTTGATAAGTTTACTTAGTAGGAGTGCGGGTATGGGACTTCACTTTTATATTGCACAAGTAAGCTTTGAAAGGGATTGTGGGTTGGTTCATTTTGCTATGGTAAGACATGAAGGTATGATATATGTTGATTGGATTGTTGTTATGGTATGACTATTTTTATGTATATGTAATGAGTATGATTATTCCTTATGTATGATTATGGATTATGATGATGTTTAAAGTTGATATGTGTCACTAAGGTGATTCTAAATGGATACTTAGTATAGTTGGTATTATGGGATGCCGTTATACATTGCACAAGTATGCTTTTAGGGTTGCTAAGGTGATGGTTCTACTATGTTTATGAAGAATTATGTGATAATGTTGTTATGACTTGTATTATGTCTTTATGTGCATAAATGGTCTTCTAACTTGATAAGTGCATGATTTACACACAAAAAAGTCCTTTTTAGCATATTTAAGGTTTTTGATGCATGTTTCCATACTTAGTGCTTTTGTACTAACCCATTCTCTTCTACATCTCCTATGAGTGTAGGTTCGGGCTGTTGAGTTGTATTTAGTCCATTCTTCAAGAAACTTGGGTTGCTACCTCCAAGTTTTGGTGAGTCCTCATGTCCGAGGATGAGATGCTATTTATTCTAGTTCTAGCTTACTTTCTTTGTTAAAGACTATGTTGTACTTTCTTTGATAAGACTTTCTATTGATGTAAGGGCTAAGTCCCAACTTTCATATTCCTATGTTTAGATGGTGTAATGAGACAAGTCTAGATTCCTATTTTACATATATGAAGGAAGTTGAACTTCTAATGTAAAGGTTTTAATTTTTCCGCATTATTCTATGTCTTATGTAATGATGATATGTTAAGGGCTTGTATGAGACCCCTTCGGGGTCAAGTACGCCGTGTCACTCCTAGGGGTAGCTCCGGGTTGTGACAAACTTGGTATCAGAGCATAAGATTTTGGGATAATTTAAGGTTGATGTCTCATAGACCACGTCAAGTGGAGTCTTGTTCATGGGTGTAAAGCGCGCCACACTGATGAATGAGAGGCTATAAGATGCTTAGGATTTCAGTTATTCATTACTCTTGAATCGTGCCATAGAACCTAACTCTATAAGATCTCTCTCTTATCCCTTATCTGATGGTCTTCAAGATGTGATTACTCAAAAGGTTAAATGCTACATAGATTGAGGGAGAAAAGGTTCGTGCTGATGTCAAATGTGAAAATGACTACATAGGACTTGATATGGTGGATTTAGATGCTAACCTTTGGTAAAGATAGGTTGCTCTATGGTGATGGGTGATGTTGGTAAAATGTCATGATGAGATTCGAAATATGTTGAAAGATTTGACGAATAGGGTATTTTGGAAATACCTAGATGTGTGAAGTAAGTAGACTCTTCTAAGAAGGGTAGAAGTGGAATTCACCTTGGTTTGGAATCATCTTGGGTGATGAGTGTGAAGGTTTAAGTGATCACTTGCTCCGACCTTAGAATAAAAAGAAGTGATGCTTAGTAGAGGTTATATAGGCTTGCTCCTAAGGGGGAGATGAAGTCCTTAGATAACAAGGTTGGTGACTGTTCTCCATGTCATGATTTTGGTTGAGCTGAATTTTCACCTTATGAGGTATAGTATGTTTGAAGAGTATGGTAGACTCATATGAGATTATGAGTGATGTCCTAGTAAGGGTCTTAGTAAAGGGTGCTACTAGAGGTGACTAAGAAGACTCTCCGGATGAAGGTACCGGTATGTTGGTAATTTCATGTAAGTGTAAGTGTTATGTGGTATTCCGGTACTACCTTATCTTGTATGATGCCTTTTGAGTCTATGAGGTTCAATGTTTCCCCGGACAAGTTATTAGAACCTTTTTCGGCTTTTACCCGGTTAATGATTTAAAGTTAGCAAATGGGTTTATGGAAGATGCCCTATTACCTTATCCCCTAGAGTTACTCTTATCGACTTGGTAGAACTTGACATATTAGGTTTTTGAGGTGACTCTTGGTATGGATGGGTTGCATGCATGGTATGTTTATTGATGATAGGACCCGGATGTTTAGGTCCCAATTTGCTTATGAGCCTCTGACTATTGTGAAAGATGTTGAATTCAAAACCGCTCCTCTAGAGTCGGTGCCGGTAGTGAATGAGTTTCCGGAAGTTTTGCCGGATGGTTTACCGGTATTCCTCCCAAGAGAGAAATAGAATATTAGTTGGTATTGACCTTAGCCCGGATATGCAACTTTTCCCCATTTCCTCATTATAGAATGGTTCCAAAGGGGTCAAAAGAGTTGAAGGAGAAACTAAGGGAATTGATAAATAAGGAAGTATCTCTTTATGGGGTGCTCTGATATTGGTGGTTAGAAAGAATATGGGTCTCTTGAAATGTGCATTAGTTATCACCTATTGAGTAAGATGACGATTTAGTACAAATATCTCCTTTTCAGGATTTGGTACCTAATTTTTTCATGAGAGGGTGATATTGCAAGTTGTTGAGGCCATTGACTTTTGCGAGGATAGCAAAGGTGAGTTTGGTCATGTCTTTGGGATTTCTTGAAGGAAGTGTTACTTGAGGACTTTAGTAAAGGCTTTCCTCCCAAGGGGGAGATGATGTGCTTAGAAAGCATGATTGTTGAGATCCCGATATCCTCATCTCTTTCTTCTATTCCTATTCTAGTTTGAGACCAAGAGTTCCTAGTTGGGCTTATTTTATATTTTGGGAGTCATGTGTGATTTATGTGTTTACATGGTCTCCCTACGATATTCATGCTTTTCAGAATTCATGTTTAAGGGGAAAAATGAGCTTTTATGACTTTTGTTCCTCATGTTGATATGCATTTAGTATGTGTTGCCTATATGATTCATGAGGTGAAAGGTTGAAAAAGCCTAAATGTGCTTTTTAGAAGTAATTGCATAATTGGCTTCAAGGTGTTATGATGAGTATGTTTTGAGTTGGAGAAGGTAATTCCTCCAATGTAAATGAGAAATGTTGAAGTTTTCATCATAATGAGTTTGTAGATGTAGTTCCTACTTTCTTGTGTTGCATGATGTATGTTTGAGATAGAGTTGAGATTTTCTCCTAGTTTGTGCATTGTATTATAGTGTTGCATACTTGACTTCATGATGAAAATTGACAAACATGTTTAGGAGTGTTCTTTATGTTATGGCATGTTAACTTCATATTGAGGTGTTAACTTGTTTTAAGTTGGAGAAGATAGTTCCTCCCATGTTTATGCGAATTGATGAGTTTTGTGCATATTTGTGAAAATTTGTGTTTTTAGAAGAAGATGAGTTTAAGTAAATTGCTTTCCTCATGTTGTGGTGCATTGACTATGAGTTATCTATTGTACTTCGTGAGAAGAATACATGAGCATGCTTTAGTTTGGAGTTGAGAGATTCCTCCTTGAATAAATGCTATTTGAAAATGAGAATTTGCATATGAGCTCCATGAGAGTATGTTGAGCATGTTATGACTATGAGATGATAGTTCCTCCTAGAACAAAACTAATTATGAGAATTTCATGCGTATTTAATTTGGACTAAAAAGGAAATTACGAAATTACCCCTTTTTATGCTTCCCTTGGATTGCCTAAATAAAAAGGCAATTACCAACGGAGCTTTTAAGGCCCTTGAATTGATGTACCTTCCTTAAACCCTCCCTTGGACTTGCCTTTAGGTTTTTAAAGCTAAGGCATAAGTCTACAAGGGAGTACACGGAACTGGGCCCCCACTTGCACACGTGCACTGTCCATGTGTTAAGGCAGCCCCCACGCGTGGTGGTCCCCCCACTTGGTCCTTAAACCCTCACGTGGGTTGCCTTAAAAAAACTAAGGCATTGGTTCAAGGAAGCTTCTAAGGGTGGTGAAGGCTTTTACCTTCCTTGAACCCTCTCTTGAAAATATACTTGGCCAAAATTGGCTAAGGCATTGGTTCAAGGAAGCTTCTAAGGAAGGTGAGTCCTTTCGCCTTCCTTGAACCCTCCCTTAAACTTATACTTAGCCAAATTTTTTGACCTAGTTATATCTCCAATTTATACATAAACTTATAAGGTTCATACGTTAGGCTCTATAGTTTCACCTATCAATTTTCTGGGTGTTACATTATCTCTCCCTTGGGAACATTAGTCCTCGAATGACGATTTAGACACCTTACTAAATTTAAAGACTCATGACTAGCAGACCAACAAGCATAAAATATTAAAATAATATGTCACATAAAGGAGGAAACTTCAACTCAATTTCAACATAGTCAATGCAAACAAAAGGAAGTAGGAACTACATCTATCAACATTATAGGTATAGTCTATATTACTTTTAAAATATATATATATATACGGTATAAATAGGACATTTGAATACTCCCATGGATATGCCTTAGCTTTAAAAAGCCAAAGGCAAAGTTCAAGGCTAGTGGACCACTTCAATGACCTTAAATGCTTCCTTAAACATTTCCTTAGTTTTTTTTACTAAGTCCATATGTGCAGTGGCATTTTCATAAATATTATTTTAAGTTAAATTAGAAAGTGGTATATTTTATATTATTTCTAAATTACTATATAAGGTATTTTATATTAAAATATCCCCAAAATTAATCACTTTCACAAACACCCACTTCAAATAAAAAGTTCATCTCTTCTCCAATATTTTTCTCTCTACAAGTTCCTCCATTGAAGAACACCAAAAGCTTCAAGATTAGGGTTCAAGCAACAAGGTTTTCACTCCAGTTTCGTGGCAAAGCTTCAATTAAGGTATGGGAACCTTCATTCATGGAATTTCTTTCTCCATGAATCCCTTCAACACTAATTTTCGAAATTGGGAATTTGTTCAAAAACTAGGGTTTTGATTCTAGCCATGGGTTCTACTTGGAAATGATTTCTTTATGTTAATTGTCCTATATTATGAATTTTTGATGTTTATTGAGGGTTTTATTGTGAAATTCCCCATGAACCCATTTGCTTCCCCATGACCCCAACTTTATGAAATTGAGATGGGTTTGTTCATGCAATGTGAATACTTAGAATAGTATTTATGTTAATTTAGTCAATCAGTCTTGTTTCATTCATGCTTAAAGTAGTAATTCTAAGTGTGATTGCAAGACATGATCTATGACCCTTGAAGGGTAAATTGTAAGTGTTGAATCTTGAAGTATAGCCTTGAAGGCAATGTATGAAGGTACTCTATGTTGAAGATTCTTATATATGAATGGATTGATCCACTTGAAAGGTGGAGGTACTTAGTTTTCATGTATTTATGCATGAAGTTATGTTCCATTTGAATGGTGAAGATCCAATGACTAATGTATGAATTAAGGTATTCTTGAAAGACTAGTTTCCTTTACTATTACACATGATTATGTATCAATTGTCTTGGATGATTATATGATCATTCTACGGTGAAAGGTAGTTCTCACCATGTTGAATCAATGAGCTATGTTATGAGTTGGGTTGAATGAAGGGTGATGTACTCCTTCACATATGAAATTGTAATTCACCTTAACTATGTATAAGTTGGAGAATAATGCTTAGCACCGAGCGGACATGGCAAATGAGGTAGACCCTCTCCCGCTCGTTTTAGGCCGGGTCTTCTACATATGTTCTCATGCGATGGAAACTCTCCCTCTAGTGAAATAGGCCGGGTTTTTAGAAGGAATCTCCCTATCCCATAGCTAGTGGATCCACATTATAAATATATATGTCTAGTTCTACCTTATGAAAGTAGGATGCCTTTTTTCGATGTAGGGTTATATGACACTAGATTCAATGTAGCTCACATGGTCTATGTCGGTTAATGCACTTCTCCCTATGTAATAAGATAATGAATATGACTTGAACTATACCTGTGATTTCTTGATAAGTTTACTTAGTAGGAGTATGGGACTTCACTTTTATATTGCACAAGTAATCTTTGAAAGGGATTGTGGGTTGGTTCATTTTGCTATGGTAAGACATGAAGGTATGATATATGTTGATTGGATTGTTGTTATGGTATGACTCTCCTTATGTATATGTAATGAGTATGATTATTCCTTATGTATGATTATGAATTATGATGAGGTCTAAATTATATATGTGTCACTAAGGTAATTCTAAATGGATACTTAGTATAGTTGGTATTATGGGATGCCAAATATACATTGCACAAGTATGCTTTTAGGGTTGCTAAGGTGATGGTTCTACTATGTTGTGAAGAATTATGTGATAATGCTGTTATGACTTATATTATGTCTTTATGTGGATAAATGGTCTTCTAACTTGATAAATGCATGATTTACACCAAAAAAAAATGTCCCTTTAAGCATATTTAAGGATTTTTATGCATGTTTCCATAATTAGTGCTTTTGTACTAGCCCATTCTCTTCTACATCTCCTATGAGTGTAGGTTCGGGCAGTTGAGGTGCATTTACTCTATACTTCAAGAAACTTCGGTTTCTACCTCCGAGTTTTTGTGAGTCCTCAAGTCCGAGGATGAGATGCTATTGATTCTAGTTCTAGCTTACTTTCTTTGTTAAAGACTATGTTGTACGTTTTCTTATAAGACTTTCTATTGATGTAAGGGCGATCCCAACTTTCATATTCCTATGTTTAGATGGTGTAATGAGACAAGTCTAGATTCCTATTTTTCATATATGAAGGAAGTTGAACTTCTAATGTAAAAGTTTTAATTTTTCCGCATTATTCTATCTCTTATGTAATGATGTTACGTTAAGGTTTTGTATGAGACCCCTTCGGGTCAAGTATGCCATGTAACTCCTAGGGGCTAGCTCCGGGTTGTGACATGAATTCATCCACCTTACCTTCCCTTAACTCTCGGGGAAAGTACCGATCAAAAAATGTTTTCTTAAACACCTCCCAATTTATGGACCCGCTCCTACCCCCCTATTTTTCTTCCATTGAGTATACCAAACTTGAGCAACATCTTTCAATCGGTCAGCGGCTAGCTCCGCTTTATTTATAGAAGTCACCCCTATGGCATCAAGTATTTTATAAACCTCGTCTACAAATTCTTGAGGATCCTCTCCCACTTTGGAATCAAGGAACTCAGGAGGGTTTATTCTAGCAAATTCCCTCAATCTAGAAGCTGCAAAATTTATATTAGGGTTCACATGAGTCCCAACATCTCTATTGGGTTGGACCATCATAGCTTGAGCCAACATTAGAAGAGTCGACCTAACCTCCACATCCGACATAGCCGGAGGATTAATCAGAGCTTTATTAGCTTGAGGAGGAGCTTTTTCATTCACATTGTCACCCTCCATTCTTCTTGCGTTAGCCCTTAGTGTATTCATTTCATGAAGACATAAGAGAAGGGTTAGGAGAGGGACTTTATAGATCTAAACTCTACGGCACGACTTAAGAGTAATGAAAGAAGTGTACCTTCTTAACATCTTATAGCCTCTCATTCATAAATGTGGCACGCTGCACACTTTGAACAAGACTCTACTAGACGTGGCTTATGAGACATCATCCTAGAATCATTCTAAACGTTGTCCTCTAATTACCAAGTTTGTCACGACCAATGAGTACCCCCTAGATGTGTCAAGGCGTACTCAACCCCGAAAGGGTCTCATACAAGCCTCTTAGCATATCTTTACATGGGATAAAAGAAATGATGCGGAATATTAAAACTTTATCCATGCAATCGAAGTATTTTATTAAAAGCAAGCCAAACTCTAACTTTTCTCAATTAGCCATCTAATACAATCCTTGAATCAATTAGTGACACATCCCTTACAATATATTCCAAAATGAAATAACTAGGAAAGAACCTCAAATGACTCATACGTGCTCGAATATTTAGGACTCAGCACAAGCTAGGAAAGTAGTCGATCCAAGCTTGAACCAAGAGAAGATCACCTTAAGAACCGGACCCTACACTTTGGGAAAACTGTAGGAAATATGGATTAGTACACAAATGCACTAAGTATGACAGCCATGCATAAAAACCTTGAAAACATACTAAAAAGGACATTTTAGTTGAAAACCATGCTATATGAGAAGTTTGAGAAACATCATGAATTTTAATGTAAAAACATAAGTCACAAGCATATTCAACATATAGATCATCAAAGCATAATGGAACCATCTCATAAGTATCCCAAAGTTATACTTGTGCAGTGCATAGATAAAGATCTCATAATCCCATCTATACTAAGTACCACTTTTACGCCACCATAGTCATACTTACCATTTTTTATCTAATCTTTAGTTAATACTCATAGAGAAGGAACCGTTCACATTTTCTAAGTCATATGAAGGAGAGCAACTCATAGCAACAATCCAAATTAAGCATACTTCATTACATTTAGCCTTTATGTCAACATACTTAGTAGCATCATTATAACATTAAGAAACACACAATAACTACTCTCAAAGCCTACTTGTGCAATGCATAGATGAAGTCCCATACCCCCCACCCATTCTAAGTACTGCATTCTTGAGAAGCCATAGTTCATAATCATTCATTGTGGGGTAATCCTTACCGACATAGAACATGTGAGCAATCATGGAATCCGGTGTTACCCACACCAAAAAGGGTGTCCTAATTGCCTAAGGTAGAACCATTAACTTATCCTAGGTGGATCCACTAGCTAAAAAACTATGAGAGCACATAGTTATGGGATAAGGAGATTGTTGCTAGATACCCCATGTCAACTCACGTATGGGCATCCATCTGAAGAGATTTCTACTAGAAACCCCGCCTCAACTCATGTGAGAGATTTCGTCTCATATCAATATCCACTCGGTGCCTAGCATTATTCCCCATGGAATACTTAACATTTCATTACTTGAGTTCATTATTATGGAAGAATGAATCAACACTCAAACCAACATCATTCATAAGATAGCTCCAAGATTCAATAGGTGAGAATAGAATTTCAGCCTAAGAATCCTCATATTGTGAGAAAACTTTTCACAACATGTCATTATCATTCCTAAGTGTACAATTGAGAATAGCGTTTCAATCAACACATCATCATTAACTTAATCATAGAAACTTCATTCATACTTCTTTCATAAGTGTGTGTATGTGAAAGAATAGCCTTTCAAAAACACCACAATTACATCATAGTCATAATCACCTTGTTCTCAAAGTATTCATAAATCATGTACATAAACATCGTGATCATACATAATTCTCATAATTTTCCCTTCAAGGACCATGGATTTTGATTTACAAACACACCTAGAATTAATACATTAGACATGGATGTTAACATAAATCAAATAATCAATTCATAACATGCATAATTTTATAAAATTCTACTAACATCAATCAATACCCACATTTTAAGATCCAATATGAGAAAATAGGGTAATTCATGGATTCTTGAGGAATTCAACTTAAAATCATGTAAAATCATCAATATATCCATAAAAAAACTTAATTCAATCATTTACAAGGAATTTGAAAGAAATCCATGAGATTGAAGTCCAACCCTAACTTTTGGGTTTTCTAACATTGAAATTGGGGTTTTTAAAAAGGGCTCTATGGATGAAGGATACCCATAGAAGAAGAGTAACATACCATATTGAAGATTTACCATGAATTTGGGGAGAAAATCTTGATTCTTCAACCCTAGCTTCACCTTTCTTCTTCTTCTTCCTTGGAATTCTAGAGAAGTTTATTTGGGGAAAAATTGGTAATGGATTTTGGGTTTTGGGATTTATGAGGTGTATGGGTTAGTTAATTACTTAAAAACACTTATATAGGTGAATTAAAACGATATAAAATGAGCTCACATCAAACTAACTACAAAGAAAATTACCTAAAGACCCTTTACCTTGGTCGACTTACGGTAGTCCCCTAGGTCCCACCCACGACCACCACCTATGGGGCGTGGACTGAACCACGGCCTGAACTGGTGGGGTATGGGGTTGGGATTGGGACTTCAGAACTTTCCCCTTGACCTACGAACATATCCCACGGAGCGTGGACCACCCTTTGGGGTGTAGATCTCTCCGTGGGTCACTGTTTGGGCATCTTTGAGGGTGAACTTTATGGTCCTCCTCAAGGTCACTATGTTGGTCCTTGAGGAGTCGTACCTTGACGTTTAACCCCAAACCCTTCATTCTATGTTCGAGAAGCAACTTTTATGACTCTAACACTTACGACAAGCTCTAGTTAAGACTACTAGTTTCCAGGTCGTTACATTGAAGGAGCAAGGTTTTCCACTCAATTTTTTTAGAGATTCATTCCTAAGTTTTTCACGACCCGGGGTTACCCCCTAGAACACTACAAAAAAACAGCATTTAGCGACCGATTATAGCGACAAACAATATTCTGTCGCTAAATAACGACGGATTAGCTACGGAAAAATAAATTGATCGCTAAATTATCTAATAAAATATTGGGACCTAAAATAGTGACGGAATAGTGACAAAAACTAAAATCCATCACTAAATTTAGGCGCTAAAGTTTGGTGCCTTTATTTTTTCTATTAAATTAGATAATTACCGACGGAAATCGTGATAAACTTAAATCCGTCGCTACATTTAAGTATTAGCGACGGAATCAATGACAAATCTTTTATCGCTAATTTTACTGAGTTTTTTGCTATTAAATTTTTTTATTGTGACTACCTTTCTTTTTAAACTATGGTGTGATACATAGCGACGGAATTTCATAGCGACGGAATTTTTCATCGCTATCTTATATTAAAAAAATTCTAGGGCACAAATCTCACTCACACAAATTATATCACTCATTCTCCACACTAAATACACATACATAGTAGCGCCTTCTGTGGGAAGAGAACCTTGCCAAAATCATCGGTCGTTGCTCTTTGGGAAGGAAACTCGAGCTCATCTTCCTATTTACTTCTTGTTGCTGCTCGTTGCACTAAGGAAAACCAATTTCATTGTTGTTGGTTCATCAAAAGGTAACAATAGAGTCTATTATTATATAAAATTTTATAGTTATTTCATCTCTGGTTCATCTGCAGTACTCTTCATCATCTTTTTTTCGATATTTTTTAGTTAGGGTAACAATGGTCACTATTATTATCTCCACTACTCTTTGAATTTTTTATTTATCTTTCTGAATGATCTATTTTATCTTTTCTTGTTATGGGTAAAAATATTTTCGATTTGTAGTTATTTGATAATTTTAGATCTTAAAGCTTTCCCCTTTTGATGTTATGGAGAAAATTCTTTGGGGTTGATGGTGTGATTGAAGAAATGGGTCTAGGTCTTTGACTCTATTTTACTTTGTTTCCAAAATCAAAAGTTACTTCTGAAAATCAAAAGATATTTTTTGTACTATTTCAGTGCTTACGTACAAAGAAACAAAACAAAACAACGTGTATGGAAGAAAAGTAACAAAACAATGTGATAGTGTAAGTGCATACCTGTATTTAAAGAAGAGACTGAAACAAATGTCTGTATTTTTTTTCCTAATGTATTCCAGATTTTTTACATAATAGAGTAATGAAATTGTATATGAGTTGATGTACATTAAACATGACATATTCTAAAATCTCAATAAACA
This sequence comes from Solanum tuberosum, assembly GCF_000226075.1. Taxonomy (NCBI): domain Eukaryota; kingdom Viridiplantae; phylum Streptophyta; class Magnoliopsida; order Solanales; family Solanaceae; genus Solanum; species Solanum tuberosum. The sequence goes on along the minus strand of NW_006239210.1, from coordinate 242,971 downwards.
TATATCATTCTGTTATGTTGTTTTGTTTATTTTTGTTTAACTATTTGATATATGAAACTTAGTAAAACCGACATAAGCTAGACTTTCCCCTTTCCCTTCCTCTCTGTTGTTTTCTGGTTAATCAGACGCAATATTAGATTAAAATGTAGTACTTCTTTTCATTCTAACATTACACCACTAGTTCTGTTAACTTGTTAATTTTTGTGGTAAGTAAACGACAACTTGTTGTATGTGAATTTTCTTTTAGGGAACACTTTTTATTTAAGATTCTGGTGGTTTGATATAGCTATTTTATGATTCTGTAAAAACTGGAAACTTAGAGGTTTTCTGAATTTGTTAAAATAAAAGCACAAGCAGATGTAACTGCTTCAGTTCTAATTTTGTGAATAACTATAATTGTTTTGTATTTTTTTAACATTAAATAGGAGTATGGATAATATAAAGCGTATTTGGATGTACACGAGATTAGATGGTCAAGGGGCTCTTAATTCTAGTTTTATAGCCAGTGTAAATGACTTTCTAAAGTTTGCAAGTTCTCCTTAGAAACCGCATGAGTGGTGATGAAGTTCGATGTCCATGTAAAAAATGCCACAATATTAAATACATGGATGTTGAAACTGTTAAAATACACCTTTTTCATTTTGGATTTGTTGAGAACTTTTTTGTTTGGACGTATCAAGGAGAAAAAGAAGTGGTTGATGAGATGTCTATTGATTTACCCACTGATACACAACCTGGATTGGGATATGATAATCCATATCGCCAAATGGTTTTGGATGCAGTACAATCAACGTGTCCCAAATCAAGTGTGCTGGACCTGATATGGATGTAATGCTACTGTTGCTTTTGTGAATTAGAATATATTGGTTGTTAGACCAAAAAAAAATGCACAAACATAGGCCTAGCCTTCCTTCCATTACTAATTATGGATGATAGCGAAAATAGTGACTCAGATGAATGTTTCCTTGCATTTGCCAAGATTTTTAGTGGGGTTCTTCATGTAGGACAAAAAGTTTTTGTGCTTACAACATTGTATGATTCACTAAAGCAATTCAACTATTATGATGTCCAAACAACAAGTAGCTGTATACACAACACACATACCTATTATTCTTTGATTAAAAATGTGGGGGGAAATCTCGTGAGAGACCGTTAACTGAAAAAATAAAATGATTACACAATTTTTCCACCAACTGATATATAAAGTAAATGTAATTATAGAGAATTGGACTTACATGTACATTTCGAGCTCGTTCACCAACAAAAGATTTTCCATCATGACCATGTGTATGGACATGCAAATGTAACTCACTCGGTGTTGGATCTCGACCCTTTTCAATAGCCTATCAAGGATTTTTTTTTAAAACATATGAAAATGTGAAAATATGAAAGAATTATATGGTGTAATATATGATAGTATAAAAAAGAGCTCACAAACTACTAACCCACTCTAGAAAATATGGCAGTCAACCCTTTTTTCTCAATAAAAGTGGCCTGCAATGCAACTTCAAAAATTTAACATCCTGAAGGTTTAAGATTATGCATAACAGAGAAGGAATTCACATACTTTTGGACCAATTCAACGAGCATTCTCCTAAGTAGACTATGAGTCATTATGCTATAAACCTCCAATTTAGAGTCTAAAACATTTATTGTGTGATAAAACAAACCCATCACTACAAGTGTACATGACAACCAAATAAGTAAAAACTAAGTCCCATACAATTATAGCAGCATAACTTTATCAATAATAGGGAGACTTCACATGTTGATTGAGTGCTTCATCTTTTCAAAAATCAAGACACTGCCTAGCGCACACAAAATTATATGAGATGTCTGCTTAATATGTTATTATGTACTACTATTCCTATTCACAGTTAGAACTCATTACTACTATATATTATGCATGTAAAGTAAATTAAGGGTGTGCGAAAATATACTTACAAGTCTCTTGCGATGCTCTCCAATAGTAATAGAGCCTCCCATGTGAGTCCCCTTTACAACAATATTCTGACCGCCACAACGTTTTTTTGAATTTATTTTTGACTTTTCAATAACCTTGGGATCTTTCCAAAATCTCATCCAACTTTCCCACGTTTCTTCTGGAACATATTTTGGCCGAATTGCTTCCTTTTTTATGCAAGAAATAAAATCACTGTACCTTATCGCTGCCTTCTTACGCCATAGTATCTTTACTTGATTATCAATGGAAGGATCCCAATAGAATTGCTTCTAAAATAATTTTATAAGTAAGCAACATTAGTATACAAACCTTCAAAAGGGATAGTAATTTTTTTTTTATTAAAATGGTGAAATACATACCTTGAATTCTCCGAGATAAAAATCTTTTATTTCTTGTGAGACACTTTTCCAATTAATTCCAATAGGATCAAGTTCACTCTTGAAAGACTCGCATATCCTAGTACAACAAATATTTGAAGGTTCCAAACTGGAAAAAAATTGAAAAATATTATATGAAGTCTATAATGAAAAAATTACAGTATATAAATAGCAATAGTGCAAGTACAAACTTACCCGGAATGAGAAAGAAAAACAAGTGTCTGCTGTCCAGAATTATTATTACTCTCACCTTCACTTATTGTGTTGTTCTGGTTAGATGTAGTCGCCTCCCTTATCACATTTCTTTGAGTAGATGCACTTTCGCCTAATGCGTTGCTCTGATTGGATATTACAGGAGGTGTTTCAAAATTAATAGATGGAGTACTACCATGAGCTAATGTTTGAAATGGGTTATTTTGATCTGGTCCAGCAGAAGAATTGATACCACCTTGATGTGAATTAGTTATGGGAATGGGAACAGTAGGCATATTAACTCGACTTGTGCCACCTCGACCTTTAATTAAGGTCTTGCTTGCACGAGTTGTGTTACCTCGACCTCTGCCTCGCACCATATCTACAAGAAAAATAACTTTCAAATTGCATAGGCCCATACATTTCCAAACTAGATAAGGAAAAGAAAAGAAAATTTTACATTTTAACTAGGAAAGATTGATCAGATCATTACATTGCAACTTGTAACCACAATATTTCTTTTAAACCAACTGAAGTTGCCAAGCAACAAGCAATTAATAGTCATGCTCTACTTCTCTCCAACAAATTCCAAACGTAACCAAAATGCAACCCAAAAATATCTGATAGTCAAGCACTTCAGTCTAAGATTTTTTTTATGAGAAGTCAGATTTTTTAGAGGAAGAAAATCCAGAATTAAAAGCACACTAGAAACGAACATGGCAGTTTTTTAGAGGAACAAATTAAATAATACCGACTCTAATGATACCTGGCAAGTAGATCATATAATCAGACGCGTCAATTAGCAAAAAATTCAAGAAAATTATACCTTTAGGAGGTGAACAACATTGCTGATGGTCTTGCCAACTTGGGAGAAAGCACAAGGCAGAATATAATCTTCACATAAGATGTGATTCTACCTTTGAGAATTACAAAATGTTGAAGAATGATATTCTCAAATACCTAACTTTCAGAATCAGTGCACAAAAGAAGAACTTTACCTTTGATCATGATTGACAAAACATCATCAAAGCAACCTCTTACAACATCATCTAAGGGATGTATAAAACTATCAGAAACAGAGACACAAAGAGTTCACTAACAGAAAATCGACATACAACAATCATCTAACAAAACCTGACCAAGAACTTGAGTAAAGTTAGTACTCATATAGATATAAAATATGTCTACAATCATATTGTTTCTTAAAAAACAGTCAGTGAAAACATTAAGTTTAGTACGATTCACTGAGCATAAATTTGCATCCAAAACATAGTACTATAAACAAAAGTCACTGAAGATACAGTAGCATATTTCTATCAATACACTAGTCTGTATCTATTTCATCTTCGAACTCCTCATCCTCTTCCTCATCCTCCCCCTCTTCAGTTTCATCTTCAGTTTCACCTTCATCTTCTGTAGATTCTTCTTCTAATTCATGGTGCTCTAACAACAAACCATCATTAATTAGCTCAGCCATTTCAATTGTCTCCCCATTTGGATCATGCAGAGGTATATCTTCATCAACAGTAATATTCATATCTATCTCATGGACTTCAATTTCTTCAACTTGGAATGGAAGATTTGATTCTGGTATTTTGATCCCTCCCTCATCAGGTGATTCAATAACATCTCGAGGTTTGACTTTTAATACAGCTAACCAATCATCCTTATCCCTCTTTGTGCTAGGATAAGGCATATAACACACTTGAGTTGCTTGCATTGAAAGAATAAACGGTTCATATTTTTTAAATCGGCGACGATGATTAACATCGACCAATTTATATTGATTGTGCTCCTTAACACCAACATTCATTGTTGGATCAAACCATTCACACTTGAATAATACAGCTTGCTTTAAAGGTGCTCTACGATATTCCAATTGTATAATTTCTTGTATCTTTCCATAGTAATCACCAACATTTGGATCAGAGATACAAACTCCACTATTCGTTGTTGATCTTACACTACCGCGATGTATTATGTGAAACTTGTATCCATTAATAAAACACACTGGATAAGTGCATGCACTTATTAGTGGTCCATGAGCAAGACTACTCAAGTATTCATTTTCAATATGGTTGGATCGAACCTAGTTAAAATATTATAAAATTTAGTCTAAATTCACAAGATAATTTAAAAACATCATTTTTTAAAATAATAGTAATTGTTTGAGGCTTACATATTCCTTGAACCATATAGAAAAATATGATTCGAGACTCTCATCTATTTGATCTTGAGCTAGATTTGGGAACTCTTCTTGCAAACGTTTGTGTTGACTCTGCCATCAAGTACGCTTCACAAATGGAACCTTCAACACTAGCTTTGTTCCCAATCATATTTTTCAGAGTTCGTAGGTAAACAATTAATTTATAATTTCTTGTCGAGCATACCTTTCACCATAGGAGAAAAACTAATTTACATTTACCTCTCAAAAGGATACATCCATCTATATTGTATAGGACCAGCAATTCGTGCTTCATATGGAAGGTGAACTGGTAAATGTTCCACTGAGTTAAAGAATCTAGGAGGAAATATGCGTTCCAACTTACACAAAATTTGTGGGATGCGTAACTCTAATCTCTCCAAGTCCACCACTCGAAGAGTAGTTGAAGTAAGATCTTTAAAAAATAAACTCAACTCTGTAAGAGCCTGCCACACATTACTAGGAAGTAACTCACAAAAGGCAATTGGCAATAGTCGTTGTATGAACAGATGACAATCATGACTCTTCATCCCAAATAGCTTAAATTTTTCTGTGTCAAGGCATCGACTCATATTTGAAACATAACCATCAGGAAACTTCACACCTTCCAACCAATCAAACAAGAGCTTTTTTTTAATCCTTGTTTATTGTATATGTAGCTTTAGGATAACTTCCATCAGGATTCCTTGCCAAATGTGTCCGATTGCAATATTTCACAACATCTAGACGTGCTTTTGGATTGTCTTTGGTTTTGCCATCAACATCAAGAACAGTGTTAAATACATTATCAAAGACAATCTTCTCAATATGCATGACGTCAAGATTATGTCGTATCATATTAGAACTCCAATAAGGCAAATCCCAAAAGATGCTTCGTTTTTTCTATCCACAAGACTTACAAATTCTTTTATTAACTTCTTTTGCATCTAATTAAGTTACTTTCCTTATCCCCAAGTCACATATTTGATTCAAAATTTCTTGTCCTATTCTTACAGGTGTTGGCAATCTGGTGACAATATGACCTTTAAGAAAGTTCTTACGATCTCTCCTAAATGGACGATTTTGGTCAAGAAACATTCTATGATTATCAAACCAAGTTGTCTTCCCACCATATTGTAATCTGAGGATTGTGTTTCCTCCATACAATAGGGGCATGCTAAGTTTACACTGGTAATCCATCCTGATAACATAGAATATGCCGGAAAGTCATTGATAGTCCACATCAAAGCTACCCGTAATTGAAAATTTTGCTTTTTTGACATGTCAAATGCTTCCACACCTGTCTCCCACTATAAAGTCAATTCCTTTATTAGAGGTTGTAGATAAAAATCAATTTTTTGTTTAGGATTGTGTGGCCCTGGAACAATGACAGTTAAGAACATGTAAGCCTCTTCCATACACATCCCCGGGGGCAAATTATACGGAGTGACAATCACCGGCCATGAAGAGTATTTTCTTCCAGATTGAGCAAATGGCTGAAAACCATCAGTACATAACCCCAACCTCACATTCCTTGGTTCGGAAGCAAAAAAGGAATGGGTTTCATTGAAGTACTTCCAAGCCTCAGAGTTTGATGGATGATGCATTACCCCCTCTTCTTGTATATGCTCATGATGCCATCTCATGTTGGCAGCTGTAGCATGAGATGCATATAATCTCCGCAATCTAGGAATAAGAGGAAAATAATACATTTTTTTGTAAGGGACCAATTTTCTCTTACGAGAACCAACACGACGTTTAAACCTCTCATAGCCACAAAACTTACAAGATGTTAAGTCCTTATCATCTTCCCAATACAACATACATCTTGAGTTACAACAATCAATCTTTTCAACAGGCAAACCCAAGCTACGCACTAGCTTCTTGGTTTAATAATAACTATCGAGAACCTTGTTATCTTCAGGTAATGCTTCTTTCAATAGTTGCATCACTTGATTATAACCCCTCTGTGAAAAAGTATTCTCCATTTTAATATTTAGCATCCTAGAAACTACGACAAGTTGAGAGATGGAAGAACCAGGATACAATTCTGCATCAGCGGCTTGAAGTAAATCATAAAATCTTTGTGACTTAGGATTAGGTTCTTGCTCCATTGAAGGATTAGGATGTTCCTCCATTGGAGTTTCACAATGATGAGACGACTCAGGTTCGTCATTACTATAAGATTGCCAACTCGAACCCTGACCAAAGTTTGATCCAGCTACATCCAAAACCATTTGGCGATATGGATTATCATATCCCAATCCAGGTTGTGTATCATTGGGTAAATCAATAGACATCTGATCGATCATTTCTTTTTCTCCTTGATACGTCCAAACAAAATAGTTCTCAACAAATCCAAAACGAAAAAGATGTAGTTTAATAGTTTCAACATCCATGTATTTAATGTTGTGGCATTTTTTGCATAGACATCTAACTTCGTCACCACTCATGCGGTTTCTATGAGAACATGCAAACTTGAGAAAGTCATTTACACCGGCTATAAAACTAGAATTAAGAGCCCCTCGACCATCTAATCTCGTGTACATCCAACTACGCTTTATATTATCCATACTCCTATTTAATGTTAAAAAAACACAAAACAATTAGAGTTATTTACAAAATTAGAACTGAAGTAGTTACATCTGCTTGTGCTTTTATTTTAACAAATTCAGAAAACCTCTAAGTTTCCAGTTTTTACAGCATCATAAAATAGCTATATCAAACCACCAGAAACTTAAATAAAAAGTGTTCCCTTAAAGAAAATCCACATACAACAAGTTGTTGTTTACCTACCACAAAAATTAACAAGTTAACAGAACTAGTGGTGTAATGTTAGAATGAAAAGAAGTACTACATTTTAATCTAATATTGCGTCTGATTAACCAGAAAACAACAGAGAGGAAGGGAAAGGGGAAAGTCTAGCTTATGTCGGTTTTACTAAGTTTCATATATCAAATAGTTAAACAAAAATAAACAAAACAACATAACAGAATGATATATGTTTATTGAGATTTTAGAATATGTCATGTTTAATGTACATCAACTCATATACAATTTCATTACTCTATTATGTAAAAAATCTGGAATACATTAGAAAAATAAAATACAGACATTTGTTTCAGTCTCTTCTTTAAATACAGGTATGCACTTACACTAACACATTGTTTTGTTACTTTTCTTTGCACCATACATATTGTTTTGTTATGTTTCACTGTACGTAAGCACTGAAATAGTAGAAAAAATATCTTTCGATTTTGGAAACAAAGTAAACTAGAGTCAAAAACCTAGACCCATTTCTTCAATCACATCATCAACCCCAAAGAAATTTCTTCATAACATCAAAAGGGGAAAGCTTTAAGATCTAAAATTATCAAATAACTACAAATAGAAAATATTTTTACCCATAACAAGAAAAGAAAAAATAGATCCTTCGAAAAGATAAATAAAAAATTCAAAGAGTAGTGCATATAATAATAGTGACCATTGTTACCCTAACTAAAAAATATCAGAAAAAAGATGAGGAAGAGTACTGCAGATGAACCAGAGATGAAATAACTATAAGATTTTAGATAATAATAGACACTATTGTTAACTTTTGATGAACCGACAACAATGAAATTGGTTTCCTTAGAGCAACGAGCAGCAACAAGCAGCAAAGAGGAAGATGAGCTCCAATTTTCTTCCCAAAGAGAAACGACCGATGAATTTGGCAAGGTTCTCTTCCCACAGAAGGCACTGCTATGTATGTTTATTTAGTATGGAGAGTGAGTGATTTAATTTGTGTGAGTGAGATTTGTGCCCTAATTTTTTTTTAATATAAGATAGCGACGAAAAATTCCGTCGCTATGAAATTCCGTCGCTTGTATCACACTATAGTGTAAAAAGAAAGGCAGTCACAATAAAAAATTAAATAGCAAAAAACTCAATGAAATTAGCGACAAAAGATCCGTCGTTGATTCCGTCGCTAACACTTAAATGTAATGACGGAGTTAAGTTTATCGCGATTTTCGTCAGTAATTATCTATTTTAATAGGCAAAATAAAGGCGCCAAACTTTAGCGCCTAAATTTAGTGATGGATTTTACTTTTTGTCGCTATTCCGTCTCTATTTAACGTCCCAATATTTTATTTGATAATTCAACGACCAATTTATTTTTCCGTAGCTAATCCGTCGTTATTTAGCGACAGAATATTGTTTGTCGCTATAATCGGTAGCTAAATGTTGTTTTTTTTGTAGTGTACTGGTATGTTGATGGCTTCTTGTAAGTTGAGGATGTCTTGATTAAGGTTCCCTTGTGCTGTTCATATTGACCTTAGTTGGGTTTACTCCTAAGTGGGGGATAGTATGAGGAGTAGTGAGGTTGTTGAGAGTTTCGATATCCTTACCTCTTCCTTTACGTGCCTATTCAAGCCTAAGACGAAGAGTTCCATTTTGGCTTGTTTCATGTTTTTGGAGTCCTGTGTGACATTGTGTTTTTATGTTCTCCTTATTTTATGCATGTCCCAGTTGGATTCTTGTTTAGTTGAGAAAATGGGTTTTCATGATTTACTGTTCCTCATGTTGATATGCATTTAGTTTTAGTTGCTAATATGTTTCATGAGGTTAAATGTAGAACATGCGTAAATGTGATTTATTGAAAGGATGCATAATGTGCTTTTATGAGAAAATTACTCAAATGTGCTTAATGATGTTGTAATGAGCATGATGTGAGTTGGAGAAGGAAGTTCCTCCAACAAAATGAGAAATGTTGTTGCTTCAAAGAATAATGTGTTTGTAGATGTAGTTCCTACTTTCTTGTAATATGCATTGAGCTTATTGATGCGGATTTGATGTTTTCTCCTAAGATTATGCATATATATTGATGTGTCATGATTTTTGGGCTGCTAGTCTCGAGTAGTTTTCCCTTAATGTGTTTAAAGTGTCATTCGAGGATGAATGTTCCTAAGTGGGGGATAATGTAATGACTCGGAAAATAATAGGTTGAACTAGAGCCTTAACATATGGGTTAGTATGACTTTAGGTTGTTGCCTATACTGATTTAGAACCTAGATGGAGCAAGGTAGAAGCCTAGATAGGTTGCAAGCAAGGGGCCTAGACTAGCAGGATAGCGTGAAGGAAGCCTTGTTCCTTGAAGGTCTATTTGGCCATGGGGATGTTTGATCACCCAAAGGGTTGGGCGAGTCACCCTTGTGCCCTTGTGATCGCCTAGTGGCTGCCCCATTTGGCCAAGATGCTGGACCACAGGGAGATTAAAGTCCAAGTTCGCCAACCAGCTTTGCGTGCTGCCCATTGACCCCTCTTGATCGCCTAGTGGACTGCCCAATTTGGGAGCTCAATGAGAAATTGGGCGAGCCAAGGGTGCACTTGGCGAGTCGCCTAGTTCCCTTGGCGATCCAAGAAGGGAAAATGGGAGAGGTAAGTCGTGAAGGAGGTGAAATTTTAAAGTTGGAACTTTAAAGGTCTCCATTTTCGAACTCCACCAAATTTGCCCAATTCCGATCTCGGGGTGAAAAGTTATGCCCAAAATAGTGAAGCACTGCCAGGCTGGGAAAATGGGCGAGCCAAGGGCCATTAGGCGAGTAGTCTAGTGCCCTTGGCGAGCCAAGGGATGCAAGGGCGAACTTAGACGGGTTTGGTGCAAACTTTTAAGTTTAAACCTTATGGGTCCTTAGTTCCTGTCCAAAGTTAAGTCCTTATTATTCTTTTCCTTTCCTAACAACTATAAGACCTTTTTATGACCTAAATCCTTTCATTTAAGTCTCTCCAAATAGAATAAAAAAGAAACCCACCTCCTCTCAAAAATTTCTCTTACTAGAAATCCTCCATTAGAGAATAAGAAGAAGGGAGCCATTTAAGATAGGGTTTGGTGATTTCAAGGTGGTTCTTCCTCAAATTGCTTGGGGATTCTTTGTAAAGGTATGGTGATCCTTCATCTAGGTTTAGCTTTCACCCTAGAGTCAATTTTAAAGAATTTTTTAAAGTTTTCAAGGTTCATGAAAAACCAAGGGTTTTACTCAATCTCTTGGGTTCCTTCTTCAAACGATTTCAAATGGTTTCTAATGCCATAAAATGATTTTATTGATGTTTAATTGATTATTTATGATGAAAATATTGTATGAACTCATGATTTCTCTAAATTCCTAAATTGTGCCTTATGAAGTGGGTTGTTGATTATGAATGAATGTTGATGGATTTATGCCTAGATTGATTTAGATTATTGATTTGTATCATTATATATGTCTAACTAAAATGAATTGTTGATGAATTAAGGATTGATGATTATGGCCTTGAAAGGGCAAGTTTGACCTAATTATTTGTTGTAATAGAATGATGCTTAAATTGTTGATCCACTTGAACGGTGGAGGTGTTTACTTACTCTGAATATTGTGATCAAGGCCTTGAAGGCATATTGTGAGGAATTGAAGTATTATCATAATACTGTAATGTGAATGTATAATGTGAAGGATATACATGTGATTTCAATGATAAAATGATAATCTTGTATAGAATGCGAATGTGTTGTGATTGAAAACATATTCTCACATAACACTCATGAATGATGATGATGGAATGTAAAGGTTTCTATAATGTAGTGTTGAATATCTTGAATTGGTAGGCTACGACATCATTTTCTTGTATTGAGGAATGTGATCATGAATGAAGTATCTTAACTTGGTAGGCTTAGGCATCATTTTCTTGTATAATGAATGTTTCTTGAATTGATGAATATGAATCGATAGGCTACGACATTCCTTTCATATATGAGTAATGAACGTGTCTTGACTTGATGATTATGAATCGACAGGCCAATGGCATTCCTTTTATAAATGAATGAGCTATGAGGCTTGTGTAAGACCCCTTCGGGGTTCAGTACGCCATGATACGACCAGGGGGTGCTCTCGGGTCATGACAAATATGGTATCAGAGCACAAGATTTTGGAATTGTATTAGTATGCCTCAAACCACATCTAGTAGAGTCTTGTTCAAAATGTGAAGCGCGCGACATTATGAATATGAGGCTATTGGGTGTTAAGAAAGTTACACTTCTTCATTCTTCAAGTCGTGCCATAGAGTTTAACTCTATAACATCTTTCCCTTATTCCTTATGTGATGGTCTTTAGAGTGTGACCACTTGAAAGGAGTATGTTAGATGGGTTGAGGGAGAGAAAAGCTTGGTTGTGACGCCAACTATGGCTGTGTGACTTGATAGATGTGAGATGCAAGATTGTGATGTTGACTTTAGTGTAAATGGGTTACTTTATGGTTATGTGTGATATTGGTAGAAGGTTATGATTAGTTTTGAGGTATGTTGAAAGAATTGAAAGAAGTGAAGATTAGAAGAGTTGGTATAGGCTTACTTCCAAGTGGGGGATAATGTTCCTAGATGGTAAGGTCTTTCAGTGTCCTTGATCTTCATGAGTTAGGCTTGATTGATGTTCTCACCTTAAGAGGTGTAGTGAGTTTTAGGAGTTTAGACCCGGTGTGGTAGGCTTAATGAGACCTTGAGTGATTTGTTAAGGTTGATTGTGAGCAAGAGTTGCTTAATGAGGACCATCCTAGTTTAAAAGTACCGGTATGTTGATGGTTTCTTGTAAGTTGTGGATGTCTTGATTAAGGTTCCCTTGTGGTGTTCATGTTGACCTTAGTTGGGTTTACTCCTAAATGGGTATAGTATGTGGAGTACTAAGGTTGTTGAGAGTTCCGATAACCTTACCTCTTCCTTTATGTGCCTATTCAAGCCTACGACGAAGCGTTCCTTTTTGGCTTGTTTCATGTTGTGTTTTTATGTTCTTTTTATTTTAAGCATGTCCTAGTTGGATTCTTGTTTAGTTGAGAAAATGAGTTTTCATGAGTTATTGTTCCTCATGTTGATATGCATTTAGTTTGAGTTGCGTATATGCTTCATGAGGCTTCATGAGGTTAAATGTTGAACATGCGTGAATGTGATTTATTGAAAGGATGCATAATGTGTTTTTATGATAAAATTGCTCAAATGTGCAGAATGATGTTGTAATGAGCATGATGTGTGTTGGAAAAGAAGTTCCTCCATCAAAATGAGAAATGTTGTTGCTTTGAAGCATAATGAGTTTGTATATGTAGTTCCTACTTTCTTGTATATGCATTGAGCTTATTGATGTGGAGTTGATGTTTCCTACTATGATTATGTATATATATTGATGTTTCATGATTTTTGGGTTGCTAGTCTCGAGTCATTTTCCCATAATTTGTTTAAAGTGTCATTCGAGGATGAATGTTCCTAAGTGGGGAATAATGTAACGACTCGGAAAATGATAGGTTGAATTAGAGCCTTAACGTTTGGGTTAGTGTTACTTTAGGTTGTTGCCTATGCTGTTTTAGAACCCTAGGGTGCAAGGAAGGGGCCTAGACTAGCAAGATAGCCTGAAGGAAGCCTTGTTCCTTTAAGGGTTGTTTGGCCATAGGGATGCTTGATCACCCAAAGGGTTGGGCGAGTCGCCCTTGTACCCTTGTGATCTCCTAGTGGCTGCCCCATTTGGCCAAGATTCTGGACCAAAGGGAAAGTAAAGTCCAAGCTCGTCAACCAGCTTTGCGTGCCACCCATTGACCCTTCTTGATCGCCTAGGTGACTGCCCAATTTGGGAGCTCAATGGCAAATTGGGCGAGCCAAGGGTGCACTTGGCGAGTGGCCTGGTGCCCTTGGCGAGCCAAGAGGGGAGAATGGGTGAGGTAAGTCGTGAATGAGGTGAAATTTTAAAGTTGGAACTTTAAAGGTCTCTGAGTCCTCTTTCAAACTCCACCAAGTTTTCCCAATTCCGATTTCGGAGTAAAAAGTTATGCCCGAAATAGTGAAGCATTGTCAGGCTGGAAAAATGTGCGAGCCAAGGGTCATTAGGCGAGTCGCCTAGTGCCCTTAGCGAGCCAAGGGGTGCATAGGGCGAACTTAGACTGGTTTGGTGCAAACTTTAAAGTTTAAACTTTGTGGGTCCTTTCTTCCTGTCCAAAGTTGAGTCTTTATTATTCTTTTCCTTTCCTAACAACTATAAGACCTTTTTATGAACTAAATCCTTTTATTTAAGTCACTCCAAATAGAATAAAATAAAAACCCACCTCCTCTCAAATATTTCTATCACTAGAAATCCTCCATTAGAGAATAAGAAGAAGGGAGTCATTGAAGATAGTGTTTGGTGATTTCAAGGTGGTTCTTCTTCGAATTGCTTGGGGATTCTTAGTAAAGCTATGGTGATCCTTCATCTAGGATTAGCTTTCACCCTAGAGTCAATTTCAAAGAAGTTTTTAAAGTTTTCAAGGTTCATGAAAAACCAAGAGTTGTACTCAATCTCATGGGTTCCTTCTTCAACCAATTTCAAAAGGTTTCTAATGTCATATAATGATTGTATTGATGTCTAATTGATGATTTATGATGAAAATATTCTATGCTAAATTCGTAAATTGTGCCTTAAGAAGTGGGTTGTTGATTATGAATGAATGTTGATGGATTTATGCCTAGATTGATTTAGATTATTGTTTTGTATCATAATTTATGTCTAACTATAATGAATTATTGATGAATTGAGGATTGATGATTATGGCCTTGAAAGGGTAAGTTTGACCTAATTACTTGTTGTAATAGAATGATGCTTAAATTGTTGATCCACTTGAAAGGTGGAGGTGTTTACTTACTATGAACATTGTGATCATGTCCTTGAAGGCATATTGTGAGGAATTCAAGTATTATCATAATATTGTAATGTTAATGTATAATGTGAAGGATATACATGTGATTTCAATGATAGAATGATGATCTTGTATAGAATGAGAATGTGTTGTGATTGAAAGTATATTGTCACTTAACACTCATGAATAATGATGATGGAATGTAAAGAGTTCTATAATGTAGTGTTGAATATCTTGAATTGGTAGCCTATGACATCATTTTCTTGTATTGATGAATGTGATCATGAATGAAGTATCTTGACTTGGTAGGTTTATGCATCCTTTTCTTGAATAATGAATGTATCTTGACTTGATGAATTTGAATCGATAGGCTATGATATTCCTTTTATATATGAGTAATGAACGTGTCTTGACTTGATAAATATGAATCGATAGGCCAATGGCATTCCTTTTATAAATGAATGAGCTATGAGGGTTGTGTTAGACCCCTTCGGGGTCGAGTACGCCATGTTTACGACCAGGGGGTGTTCTCAGGTCATGAAAAACATGGTATCAGAGCACAAGATTCTGGAATTGTCTTAGTATGTCTCAAACCACATCTAGTAGAGTCTAGTTCAAAATGTGAAGTGCGCGACATTATGAATAGGAGGCTGTTGGATGTTAAGAAAGTTTCACTTCTTCATTTTTCAAATCGTGCGACAGTGTTTAACTCTATAACGTCTTTACCTTATTCCTTATGTGAAGGTCTTTAGAGTGTGACCACTTGAAATAAGTATGTGAGATGGGTTGAGGGAGAGAAAAGGTTGGTTGTGACCCCAACTATGGCTGTGTGACTTGATAGATGTGAGATGGAAGATTGTGATGTTGACTTTAGTGTAAATGGGTTACTTTATAGTTATGTGTGATATTGGTAGAAGGTTATGACTAGTTTTGAGGTATGTTGAAAGAATTGAAAGAAGTGAAGATTAGAAGAGTCAGTATAGGCTTACTCCGAAGTGGGGGATAATGTTCCTAGATGGTAAGGTCTTTGAGTGTCCTTGATCTTCATTAGTTAGGCTTGATTGATGTTCTCACCTTAAGAGGTGTAGTGAGTTTGAGGAGTTTAGACTTGATGTGGTAGGCTTATATGAGACCTTGAGTGATGTGATAAGGTTGATTGTGAGCAAGAGTTGCTTAATGAGGACCTTCCTAGTTTAAAAGTACCGGTATGTTGATGGTTTCTTGTAAGTTGTGAAGGTCTTGATTAAGGTTCCCTTATGGTGTTCATGTTGACCTTAGTTGGGTTTACTCCTAAGTGGGGGATAGTATGAGGAGTAGTAAGGTTGTTGAGAGTTCTGATATCCTTACCTCTTTCTTTATGTGCCTATTTAAGCCTACGACGAAGCGTTCCTTTCTGACATGTTTCATATTTTTGGAGTCATGTGTGAAATTGTATTTTCATGTTCTTCTTATTTTATGCATGTGCTAGTTGGATTCTTGTTTAGTTGAGAAAATGAGTTTTAGTGATTTATTGTTCCTCATGTTGATATGCATTTAGTTTGAGTTGCTTATATTCTTCATGAGGTTAAATGTTGAACATGCGTAAATGTGATATATTGAAAGGATGCATAATGTGCTTTTATGAGATAACTGCTCAAATGTGCGTAATGATGTTGCAATGAGCATGATGTGAGTTGGAGAAGGAAGTTCCTCCAACAAAATGAGAAATGTTGTTGCTTTGAAGCATAATGAGTTTGTAGATGTAGTTCCTACTTTCTTGTGTATGCATTGAGCTTATTGATGTGGAGTTGATGTTTCCTCCTATGATTATCCATATATATTGATGTTCATGTTTTTTGGGCTGCTAGTCTCGAGTCATTTTCCCTTAATGTGTTTAAAGTGTCATTCGAGGACGAATGTTCCTAATTGGGGAATAATGTAACAACTCGAAAAATGATAGGTTGAATTAAAGCCTTAACGTTTGGGTTAGTGTGACTTTAGGTTGTTGCCTATGCTATTTTATAACCTAGATTGAGCAAGGTAGAATCCTAGGGTGAGAACAAGGGGCCTAGACTAGCAAGATAGGGTGAAGGAAGCCTTGTTCCTTGATGGGCTGTTTGATTGCCCAAAGGGTTGGGCGTGTAGTCCTTGTTCCCTTGTGACAGCCTAGTGGCTGCCCCATCTGGCCAAGATGCTGGACCAATGGGTGAGCTAAGTCCAAGCTCTCCAACCAGGTTGGCGTGCCGCCAATTGACCCTTCTTGATCGCCTAGTGGACTGCCCAATTTTGGAGCTTACTAGAAAATTGGGTAAGCCAAGGGTGCACTTGGCGCGCCAAGTGGAGAAAATTGGCGAGGTAAGTCGTGAAGGAGGTAAAATTTTAAAGTTGGAACTTTAAAGGTCTGTGAGTTCTCTTTCCAACTCTATCGAGTTTTCCCAATTCCGATCTCAGAGTGAAAAGTTATTCCCGAAATAGTGAAGCACTATCAGGCTGGAAAAATGGGCGAGCCAAGGGCCATTAGGCGAGTCGCCTAGTGCCCTTGGCGATCCAAGGGGTGCAAAGGGCGAGCATAGACGGGTTTGGTGCAAACTTTTAAGTTTAAACTTTGTGGGTCCTTAGTTCCTTTCTAAAGTTAAGTCCTTTTTATTCTTTTCCTTTCCTAAGAACTATAAGATCTTTTTATGACCTAAATCCTTTCATTTAAGTCAGTCCAAATAGAATATAAAAGAAACCCACCACCTCTCAAATATTTCTCTCATTAGAAATCCTCCATTAGAGAAGAAGAAGAAATGAGCCATTGAAGATAGGGTTTGGTGATTTCAAGGTGGTTCGTCCTCAAATTGCTTGGGGATTCTTAGTAAAGGTATGGTGATCCTTCATCTAGTGTTAGCTTTCACCCTAGAGTCAATTTCAAAGAAGTTTTTAAAGTTTTCAAGGTTCATGAAAAACCAAGGGTTTTACTCAATCTCATGGGTTCCTTGTTCAAACGATTTCAAATGGTTTCTAATGTCATATAATGATTGTATTTATGTTTAGTTGATGATTTGTGATGAAAATATTCTATGAATCCACAATTTCTCTAAATTCCTAAATTGTGCCTTATGAAGTGGGTTGTTGATTATGAATGAATGTTGATGGATTTTTTATTAGATTGATTTAGATTATTGATTCGTATGATCATCTATGTCTAACTATAATGAATTGTTGATGAATTGAGGATTGGTGATTATGTCCTTGAAAGGGCAAGTTTGACCTAATTACTTGTTGTAATATAATGATGCTTAAATTGTTGATCCACTTGAAAGGTGAAGGTGTTTACTTACTATGAACATTGTGATCATGGCCTTGAAGGCATATTGTGAGGAATTGAAGTATTATTATAATATTGTAATGTGACTGTGTAATGTGAAGGATATACATGTGATTTCAATGATAGAATGATGATCTTGTATAGAATGCGAATATGTTGTGATTGAAAGCACATTCTCACTTAACACTCATGAATGATGATGATGGAATGTAAAGGGTTATATAATGTAATGTTGAATATCTTTAATTGGTAGGCTGTGGTATCCTTTTCTCGTATTGATGAATTGGATCATGAATGAAGTGTCTTGACTTGGTAGGCTTAGGCATCCTTTACTTGTATAACGAATGTGTCTTGACTTGATGAATATGAATTGATAGGCTATGGCATTCCTTTCATATATGAGGAATGAACGTGTCTTGGCTTGATGAATATGAATAGATAGGCCAATGGCATTCCTTTCATAAATGAATGATGAGGTATTTTAGACTATGTCTTGAACCGGTAGAACTAAGCTTGGTAGCCCTTCATGATGAGTCTAGAACCGAATGTGAATTTAAAAACCTTGAATCGGTAGACCTAGAGTTGGTAGCCCTTTCATGTATGAAATGATGACCTTGTATCGGTAGAGCCAATGTCTATGGCACCCTTCTTGGAAATTCAATTAGCTATCCCTAATGTACCTTGAATCGGTAGACCTAGTGATGGTGGCCTTTTCTTGTGTAATGTACTTTGGGTCGGTAGACCTAGTGTTGGTAACCATCTCAAGTACAATGATGTTAATGTGTATGAACTAGTCTATGGGAATGGAGGCTAAGCACCTAGTGGATATGGTTATATGGAAAATCTCCCAATGTTAGGTTAGAGTTCCAAGGAACATCTTCCTATCCCATAACTATGTGCTCACATAGGATATTAGCAAGCGGATTTCATCCAAGCTAAGAATTCATCCGAGCTAATTTTACCGTTCTACCTTAGGCAAGCGGAACACCTCTTTACCGTGTGGGGCTATATGACACTGGATTCCATGTCTAGCATGCATAGTCTATGTCGGTTAAACGCTTATTCCCATCATGTGAGATGTGCACTATAGTTACTTGATAGGTACTACATAGTGTAGGTAGTAGTATGGGATGCTATCTATACATGGCACGAGTAGTGTTTGAAGGGGCAATAGAGAGTTCTCTATGTCTTAATGACTAAATGTATGAAAGTCCTCTTAATGTATGAATGTGTCCTAAATGAACCGAATGAAAAATGTTGGTTTAAATGCTTAAATGTAAAGATGCATGATATACTTGGATTGTACTATCAGTTTCTTCCTTGTCATGTCTATTGTATATGAATGTACCTTGTCTAGGGTGACTTCAAAGGAGTACTTAGTGTGAGTAGTAGTATGGGATGCTACTTGCACATTGCACAAGTATGACTTAGAGTTGTCTTAGATGCTGGTCTTAATGTGATGATGTGATTCTTGTAATGTTTATGCCTCTTAAATGCTTTATTGTGTAAAGGTGGAAATGATCAATGGTAAGTTCACTTTTGGTGACCTTAAGGTGGTGCCTTAGTGTGGGTGGTGGTATGGGACGCTACTTATATATTGCACAAGGTATAGCTTGAGAGTTACTTGAGGTGAAGGCTTAAAGTCAAGGTAAAGGTTTGTATGTGATCTTGTTCAAATGTGAATTGTGTGACTTTGTATGTTGGTTGTGACTTCTATTATGCCTCTTGTATCAATGTTCACGAAGTTATACAAAAATGGCATAAAAGCATGGCTTTCAAATCAAATGTCCTTTTTAAGCATGTTTTTGCATGGCCATCATACTTAGTACATCTAATGTGCTAACCCCATTCTTCCCCCTTTCTTACTAAGGTGTAGGGCTTGGAGATATTTGTGTTCTATGCTTGAAGCATAGGTTTCTAAGGTGCTTGAAGATGAAGACTTGGTGAGTCCTCATAGTTTCGAGGACAAAACCCATTATGTTTCTTTTATGTCTTCTAGTTATGTTAAAGCTTTTGTATGGGCTAAGTCCCAAAGTTGTATTCTAAAGTATTAAATGGTTTGAGACATAATGTTTAATGTCTAGAAACTCTTTCGCTTGCTTCTTAATGAAAATGTCTTCGATGGTAAAGAAAGATTTTAATTCTTCTCTATTTTCAAGTATCTTATGCAATGAATGAGCTATGAGGCTTGTATAAGACACCTTCGGGGTCGAGTGCGCCATGTGACTAGGGGGTGCTCTCGGGTCATGACAAGACCACCAGACCACGGTTTACCAGCACGATCCGTGGTCCCACCCCCGGTCCATGGGTCCATGGTCGTAGGTCATGCCTGAAACTGTCAATTGGCAGTTAGGCTTAGGGATCTTTTGGAAATTTCCTTTTTAATTAATGGTTAAGTGATTTCCTGTTATATTGATGATTTTGTATGATTTTAAGTTGAATTCCTCAAGAATCCATGATCTTCCCCTATTTTCTCAAATTGGATCTAAAAGTGTGGGTGAATTGTAGACTGAGGATTATTATGAAATCATGCTTATAGTAATAATGGTATTTGAATCATGTTATCATCCATGTCTAAAGTAGTAATTCTATATATGTTGGTTGAATGTGATATATGATCCTTGAAGGGAAAAGCATGAGAATTAGCTATGTTTATGAGGCTTGTGTATATGCATTTGGATCACTTTGAGAGTAAAGTAAATATGATTATGATCTAATTGTTGTGTTTATTGGATGATTATCCTCATGTACACACTTATGTATGAATATGATATAATGTGAATGGTTTGTCACATTTAGTGATTCTAAGGTTGGAAGACCAGTCTCACCTAATGAGCTATAGTGTGAATTTTATTGGATTGAGTGTAAAGACATTCCTCCATGAATATGAACATAAGTCAAGATTTAATAGATAACTTATGGGAATTAATGCTTAGTACCGAGTGGATATGAATATGAGATGGAAGCTTATACGATAGTTGAGTTCGGCTTCCCCTTGAAAGCCTATATGATAGTTGAGTCCGAGTTTTCAAATGGGTTCCTTTTATACTAGTTGAGTTCGGGTTTCTAGAAGCAATCTCCTTATCCCATAAACTATGTGCCCACATAGGTCTTTAGCTAGTGGATCCACCTAAGCTAAGAGTATAGTTTTACCTTAGGCAAGTAGGACAACCCTTTTTCGGTGTGGGGTAGACACCGGATTCCATGATTAGGTTCACATGGTCTATGTCAGTTAAAGTTAATCCCATTATGATAATATGAACAAGAGTATGAGTTATGAACTATAGTTACTCAATAAGCTTCCTTAGTGTAAGTAGGATTATGGGATCTTATTCATGCATTGCACAAGGGTGCTTTGAGGGTATTTATGGTATGTTTTTAATATGATATGATGATCTATATGTTGAATATTCTTATGATTTATGCTTTTGCGCTAACTTTCAAGATGATTCCTAAACTTGGTAAAGTACATAGTTTTCAACTAAAATGTCCCTTCTTACATGTTTTAAGGTTTTTATGCATGGCTACCATACTTAGTGCATTTTTTTACTAACATATATTTTCTACATTTTTCTATGAGTGTAGGGTCCGATGTTTGAGGTGATCTTCCTTCTTGATCAAAGGTTGAATCGACTATTCTCCTTGCTTTTGGTGAGTCTTTATGGTTCGAGGACGGATGTTGACTTATTATTTTCTTTTTTTTTCTTGTAATTTCGTTTGAGAACTATGTTGTAAGGGTGGTGACCCTATTCGATACTTTGATTGTAATAGATGGCTAATTGAGACAAGTCTAGACTTCCGCTTTGATTTTATGAAACTTTTGTACTTAAAATGCGTTTTTACTCTTATTAAATGCTTAAATAAGTTTTTGGACTTAAATGCTTTATTATTCTATTGCGTTTTTACTCTTATTATTCTATTATAACATAAGACATATGAAATAGTGCGGAATTGAAAACTTCTCTTTAAATCCATACAATCGAAAAACATCATTTAAAACAACCGAAGTCTACTTGTCTCACATGGCCATCTAATACATTTGAATCAAAACTAGGGTCACGGCCCTTGCAATAGAAAGTCTAAAAAGTATCTAATAGAATGAAAGACATGAAACATCAATAAATCACTTGTCCTCGGATCCATGACGACATACCACAAGCTCTGGAAGAACTCAATCCAAGCCCTTTGATCTAGAAGGAAACAACTCACTTGCTGGAACCTACACTTTGTAGAAAAGTAGAAGAAATATGGGTTAGCACATAAAAATGTACTAGGTATGATGTTCACGCAAAAATCATGCTTAAAAACGACATTTTGGTTTAGACCATGCATTATGCCAATTTCTTTAGAAATATCATGTACATTAAATAAGAGGCCTAAGATACAAGTATTATCATCATATAAGTCATTACACCACATTAGAATATTCACCTTAAGTAACCCTAAGATATACTTGTGCAATGTACCAATAGCATTCCATACTACTATTCCTACTAAGTACCACTTTGAGGCCACTTTAGATGAACTTATCATTCTTCATTACTCATGCATAAGGAACACATACATTTCATAAGCCATGACAAGTAAAGTAACTCATAATACAATCCAAGTAAAACATGCATCATTACATTAAGCATTTAAGTCAACATACTCATTACCTTCATTAAGTGCACATTCATTCATTAGACATTAAGACATTGGAGAATCACACCATAGCCCTCTCAAAGCCTACTTGTGCAATGCATCGATGGCATTCCATACTACCACCGACACTTCATAGAACCTCTCAAGCAACCATAGCACGTATCTCATATGATGGGAATAAGCATTAACCGACATAGACCATGAGAGCAAACCATGGAATCCCGTGTCGTATAATCCCACACCAAAAGAAGGTGTCCTACTTTGCTAAAGTAGAACTAAATGTTTTAGATTTTAGGTGGATCCACTAGATAAAATCTTATGTGGGCACATAGTTATGGGATAAGAAATATGTTCATTGAAACCTGGCCTAACGTAGGGAGAGCTTTCATCTTGCCATATCCACTCGGTACTTAGCCTCCATTCCCATAGAGTAGTTCATTCACATTAACATTATTGTACTTGAGAGGGCTACAAACATTAGGTCTACCGACCCAAAGTACAATACACATGAAAGGGCCACCACCAATAGGTATACCAATTCAAGGTACATTATGAGGATAGCTCATTGAATCCTCAAGAAAGGGCCACCACCATTAGGTCTACCGATTCAAGGTTCATCATTACATTAGTTCCTAGACTCATCATGAAGGGCTACCACCATTAGGTCTACCAGACAAGACATAGCCTTAGGATACTTCATTAATCAATTATGAAAGGGCTACCAACATTAGGTCTACCGATTAAATGTTCATTAAGTCAAGATATATTAGTCACACAAGAAGAGGATGCCCTAAGCCTACCAATTCAAGATGTAACACTACATTGAAGAAACCTTTCACATTTATTATCATCATTCATAAGTGTTAAATTGAGAATAACATTTCAATAATAGCACAACTGCATTCTAGACATGATCACATTACTTTCATTGAAATCACAAAGCATATACATAGCATCATGATTATACATCAATTCTTCAGACTTTGCCCTTCAAGACCATGAATCACAAGTCACCCACACACCTAAAATTACTACAATATAGGCATATATAATGACATGATTGGATAAACTAAGTCAATATAGACATATTTTATTCACATGCTTCCATAATCAATCAACCCACATCATGAAGTCACAATTTAGTACTTTAGAAAATTAATGGATTCTTGTAGTATTTTCATTATAAATCAACAATTAAACATTAATTCAATCATAATACTTCATAATTAAACCACTGAAAATGTTTGAAGAAGGAACCATGATTAAGAGTGAAACCCTAACTTTTGGGGAACTTAAAAACTTTGAAATCTAGTTTTGAAGGGACTCTATGGGTGAAAGCTACCCATATATGAAAAGCCACCATACCTTGATGGAGTTTTCCCCTAAATTTGAGAAGAAATACCTTGGTTCTTTAAGCCCTAGCCTCCACTTATTCTTCTTCTTTAGTGGAGGTTTTTAGAGAGAGAAATATTGAGAAGGAGAAGAGCTTTTGGTTTTATTTTGGTCTTTGGGTATAATGAAGTAAATGTGGTGTTTACAGACTTAAAATCATTTATATACATGAAATAAAACAATTAAAATCGACCCCCTAAAATAACTAATTAAATAGGAATTTACAAAAACACCCCTAACTAGGAGACCTACTCCCAGGCACCACGAGAGGGCCTTACAAGTTGTGGTCAAGACCACGAGTCATGGTACTGCCCGTGGTCCTTGGGCAGTGGCTATGGCTTGGGGGGTCTTAGCCTTTAAAGTTGAAGGAATGACCACAAGATCCGTGGTTAAGATCACGAGTCGTGGTGAAGTTCGTGGTCTTGAGGCAGTACCTAGGCTTCAAAGCCTTGCCTCCCACACGCCTAAGGGGTAGCCCCTTCACGATTCGTCAAGGGCACCACGGCTCTTGGTGGTACCCGTGGTCCCTTGACTAGTAGCTCAGCTAACTTGGAACATCTCCCATGAGGCTAAGGCAACCCCACGAGCCTTCCTATTGTCCGTGGTCATGACCACGAGTCGTGAAGTGGCTCGTGAAGGGTAGCCTTGGCTTGGCACTTTTGGGAGTGCACTGCCTCACCAACCAAGGGTGGCAGTACGACTCGTGGTGGCCACCACGGGACGTGAAGACCCTCGTGGTCATGGTAGGCAGTGTCTAGGTTAGTTTTAGGCAGCCTTGGCCCCCTAGCCATGGCCTTCTCATAAATGCTATCAAAGATACCTCATCCAATACTAAGCATCAACGATCGTTTAATAGTAATATAACCCAACTAGTGAGTTGGGGTCGAGTCCCAAGGGAGTAGTTTTTCCATCAAATTCGAAGATGAAGTTGTGATTCAATGTCTTCGGTGAAACGCTTACCACGCCTTTATGGTTATAGTTGAAACTGTCAAATTTCACTGAAATTTTCACAAATCAACATGAAATGAATAAGTATTAAAGTAGAACCTAGGGAATTGACCAGCCAATTGTCAAATTTTACTAAGTATGCAAAACAACTTCAAGACGCAGTAACACACAGAACCACTTCAAATTAACATCAGTATTTGCATTTCAACAATACCCACTTAGCAAAACTCAACAATTGGATTCATAGTGAAAACCCCAAGAGAAGGGTTTTAGCCACTCATATCAAAAGTAGAAAAATAAACATCCATATTCTTCCCCATAAATGAATATCAAAAATGTGAATTATATTAGGAATTCAACTAAGAATCTTCTCAATTACAAAATCCCTAAGAAAAGCTAGATAAAATCACTTTGTCTACTCTTTGGTAATGTTCTCTCTCTGTTACGGTTCGTCCTCTCCTTTCTGAATGCTTTCTCTCTCCAACAAAAATTAATTTAAAACAGTCTGATGTGTACCTGTTTAAGATCACTCGACGAGGTAAGTTGGGCTTCGGTGACTCACCGATTGTTCTTCATCTGACCTTCATTGTTCACTTCTTCTTGGTCCAGCTATTGTAACTTTAGGCGATCCAAATCGGGATCGCCAAATGATTCTGCGAGTCACCTTTTTTTCTTCTATCTCTCCGATCAGCACTTGTTTGAATCTTCTTCAGCACTTTTGGCGACCTGGTCATCCCTCGCCATATGGATCGGCGACACGCCAAATGGAACTTCTGCTCGCTGAAATTACCCCTAGTTCAGCTCCAACATTCCGTAACTTTAGGCGGTATCGTAGAAATTTGGCAATTTGCGGAGTGACCTCGACGATCACCAGTCCTTCATTTCTTCATTCCTTTAGCTTGGTTTGTTCCTTTTTGCACATTAGTGTCCATGCTTCGTTCATAAATCCAAATACCTATAAATCAGGGATTTTACATCAGTTATTGGCAAAAAATGCATTTGAGGACACTAAATCTATTAGAATAAAGCCCTAAATGAGTCCAAACTGTGGACTCATCAACACCCCCATCTTAAACTTTTGCTTGCCCTCAAGTAAAACTCAAGTTCAATAGTTCAAAAGGATGTCTGAAACAGTGCTACACAAGATGCAATCATGAATGCACACAAAAAGACTCAACTTACTCATGCAAGGATCAATTGTGCACTCAAAGATTCAAGTTGTAACTCACCATCATCAAAGATTCTCAAGTTCACAATACTTGCTTTAAATGCAGGTTAAAGTTCAACAAAGATACTCAAATGCCCTCACACAAAGAATGATTCCATATTCACAGACAATGGTTCAACAATTTGAAGCTTCGGAATCAAATGCAACACTCACACTCACAAAAATGAACACAATGCGTGATTTCACCCATAGGTTTACCCTTATTTTCAAACAGGCAATTGTTTTAGCTCACTCAAGATCAAAAAGGTCTTTTCAAGGCTTGTAGCGGGGATGAGTGCAGAGGTATGGTGTTGTTTGAATAATCAATACACAACTTCCAATGCAAGTGTCTACGATCGAACAATAGTAAAGTTACCCAACCAAGGGTTGGGTTCGTATCCCAAGGGAGCGGTTTTGAGAATTAATAGAATAATAAAATTTAGTTCTAATTAGTCATAGCTAAAAACATTATCGAATATAAACATGTTAAATCTAAGGGGTGACACAAGTATCAATTATCAGTGGGGGTTTGTCACAAGTTAGCAAAAATAACAAAATTGCAAAGAGTACTAATCAAGGAGACGGGATTCTTGGGATGTGATAGAAATACGGGATAAACGAGATTATTGGGTACATACTTTTGATAGAGAATTCATAGAATATTTGTGACTAGGCTAGACTTTAATCGGGATAAGGTCTCTCTCTCGAGCAACTTACCGCGTTTAAAATGGGTTTCTTCCGAACACTCACTTGCCGCATGAGGAACAACCTCCGCCTTAGCCCACTCACTCTCTCGAGCTGAGTGTGTGGGAATGAGACTAGTGTTCACTCTCTCAAGCTAAACCTCATGTCGACCCAATACCTTCGGCCATCAATTTAGTAGTCTTAGTTTTACGACTCTCTCTCGAGCAAGCCGAAAACACATATATGAAATCATATTTGCAACTACAATTTTATTAAGTTCATCCACAACTAGTAAATGAAATCACATTTAAACTTTGATTAAACTATTAGCAAGCAAGACCCAACAACTAATTTAACCCATATTCACAAAATCACACCCCAAGAATTGGGGTTTTAGCTAGACATGAACAAGAGATAGAAATTTATACCAAAATGAGTTTGCATTCAAATGAGTATGAAGATTTAAGTCTCAAAACAAGCCAAGAGTGAAGAATCTTCAAGACCCAAGCTCAAAATCTTGGAGTTGAAACCCTTTGGATTATTCAAGTTCTTCAAAACCCTCTCCAAACTTAGAACTAAAAAGTCTATTTTTAAAAATTCTATACTAAATCTCTGATACTAAGCTACAAATCTCAGCGAGTATTTACAGTTTTCAAAATCTGTGCTGCAGCGAATCACTCGGCGTATTTAGTCGATATCGCCAATCAACTCGGCGATCCGCCCATGGTTCTTCATCTCGCCTTTAATTCTTCATCAATTCTTGATCTAAATCAGTGTAACTTAAGGCGATCTTGATCGGGGTCGCCGATTGATTCCGCAAATCACCCTCTTCCTTACTACTTCGCCCATCAGCACTTGCTTACAACCTTCATCAGCACCTTCAGCGACTAGGTCATCTGACACCGACTGGATCGGTGACACGCCTAACGAGATATGCTACTTGCCGTCATTTATCTCATTTTTCGCTTCAACTCTCTATAACTTTCAGCGGTTTGGTAACCTATTCACTGTGTCGCCGAATGATTTTGGCGATCTTCAGGTTTTCATTCTCCTTACTTTTTTGTATTGGCACTTTTGGAACATCTAGATGAGCCGATGGTTACATTAGCGTATCGCCAAATAGCATAGGTGATTATCAGGTTATCTTTTTCTCGTTCTTTTAGCTGCTAGTTCCTTTTTGCTCGATAGTGTCTATGTTTTGCCTCTAACTTTAAATAACTGAAACTCAAGGTTGTTCATCAGTTATTGAGACAAATTATGCATTTGGGGACATTGAATCTCTCAAAATATAGCCTTAAATGAGTCCAATTTGTGGACTCATCAACACCCCCAACTTAAACTTTTGCTTGTCCTCAAGTAAAACTCAAGTTCGGCAGTTCAACAAGGATGTCTCAAACAGTGCTACGCAAGACACGATCATGAATATACACAACAAGACTCAATTTACTCATGCAAAAATCAACTGTGTACAAAAAGATTCAAGTTTTGACACACCATTACCAAAGATTCCCAAGCTCGCAATACTTGCTTCAAATGTAAGTTCAAGATCAACAAAAGCATTTCAATGCCCTTACAGAAATGATGATTCCATATTCACACACAATGGTTTAATCATTTAAAGTTCCAAAATCACATGCAACAGTCACTCTCCCAAAGAAGAACACAATGCATACACACCCATAGGTTTGCCCGTATTCTCCAATCAACACTTGCTTCAGCTCACTCAAGATCACAAAGGTCTTTCAAGGCTTGAAATGGGGTTAGTGCAAAGATATGGTCATTTAGGCTCAATGACTTTCATCCTCATAAAATGTGGTGCTCACAACACTTCCTTTCCTATTCCTTCATCATTCTCTTTAGTATTCATAAGTCATCCTATTATTCACTTTCCGTGAATTATTTGGAAACCCCATTTATTTTGTACTTTATTCCACAACTTTCTTTTTCATTCATTTTCTTTTTCTCTATTCTCCTTTTTTTATATGGAGGGGTTCCATTTTTCTCAATACCATGGGTTAAAGGAGACTTTCCTTGCACTTCTTGACTCTTCCTTTTCTTTTCACCACACCCCCAACATAGGCTTTTGGCCTAAGTTGGCTATTCAATCATTCACAAATGAAGAGTATTAGAGGTAGTGGATTAAGAGAGGTATAGTTTTCATTAACTTTATTCAAAAGAAGGGTAAGGTTCAAAGGGTATTCAAGAGAGGTTCACACACTCACAAAGTAGGTCACAAAAGAGGTATATGTTATATTGGCTCACACTCTTCGAAGTCTCCTAAGATCATATCAAGAGATAGGCTTACTTCATTGATCGGACTAACGCGGAAAATTCTAGGTGTATTCATGCATGGTTCACAGTAAGCTAATCACACAAGGCATCGACACTAAATTCAAACAAGAGTACATACGTTCGCTAGTGTGCAACGTTCATTGCAAGAGAATCAATTTGATACATGGCTAATCACAACGAGATGAAAAGATTTCACATATTGTCTATGCAAGTTCATTTGGCCTTATCGTAGCCGTACATTCGTGTTCGTTCAATTATTAGCACCATTCAAGTTATCGGTATTGATTAAACCGAAACTTAAATTTACAAGAGGGCAATCATATTTAGCATACAAGGGGAATGATAAGAAGAGGAGGAAGTGTTACTCGATTTCCACTTTCAACCAAAAAGATTCGACATTGCCCTCATTGAGTCAGCGAAAGCCCAAAAAGACATTGACATAAATAAATAAATTAAAACATAAAAACATTCAAGAAAAATATGTAAAGTGTAAACAAGTAGAGGATGGTGATGAGGGATCTTCACTAATGGGTGAGGTAGGTCAGGTTGCCGAAGTGTATTAGCAATCCACCGACTAACACATGCGTCCTGCTGAATGTTACAAAGCCTCATCATTAGTTTTAATTTCCGCACGACAAACCACATCAAGCTCGCCAAGCAGGGTCAGCGATTTGCCGAGAGTTCCTTCTCCTACAAAAATCACAAACGTTTTATTTAAAAATTCTAGTACTTGGATTGCCTCCCAAGAAGCGCCTTATTTAACATCGTGGCACGACATGGAAGTACCTTCAAGCATCCTCCAGATACACCTCTTCAACCAAAGAAATCTCTTGACATTCCCCAAAATACAATTTCAAACGTTGACCTTTCACTTTAAATGGAGGTCCCTTTTGAGTGTCATCTACCACCCTGACAAAGCTAATGGCTAGCAGATGCACTCAGTTGATTGTCCATGGGTAGTGTGGCTAATGTAGAGGATGAAAAGAAATAATTGGTTCGTGAGGTGCATAGATTCGCCCGACTAGGTGTCCAACTAGTGGATTCCACCAAAGGGTTGTTTCATGGTTCATAATGGATCCTAATCGTCCTTTGTGGTTGATGTGAAGTTTAAACAAGACCTTGATCCTATATTAGTTGAATTGAAAGAGTCGGTATTCAAGAAGGCCGTGGAGGATTTCTCCAAAGAGGAGATGGGGTACTTAAGTACCAAGGTCGATTATCTGTTTCAGATGTAGATGGTTTGAAGGAGCAAATTTTAGAGGAGGCTCATAATTCTTGGTATTCTATTCATCCGGGAGCCACCAAGATGTACTGTGATCTACGGGAAGTCTATTGGTGGAATGATATGAAAATGGATATTGTGGAATTTGTAGCCAAATGTCCCAATAATCAATAAGTTAAGGTTGAGCATCAAGGCCGAGAGGCTTTTTGCAAGATATCCCAATTCCAACTTGGAATTGGGCAGAGATCAATATGGATTTTATTGTGGGTTTGCCTCGAACCCAAAGGCAACATGATTCTATTTGGGTCATTATAGATACGATGACAAAATCAGCCCACATTATTCCCTTCAAGGTTTCTCATTTGGTGGAAGACTATGCCAATTTGTATATAAGGTAGAGAGTGAAGTTGCTTGGAGTTCCTCTATCTATAATTTTGGATCGGGGTACTCAATTTACTTCACACTTTTGGAAGTCATTCCAAAAAGGGAATTGTACTAAGATCAAGCTTAGCACGACTTTTCATCCCCAATGGACGATCAATCGGAACGCACCATTCATACCTTAGAAGAAATATTGAGGGCAGGAGTGATAAATTTTAAGGGTAATTGGGATGACCACTTGCCATTGATAGAGTTTGCCTACAATAATTGTCACCACTCAAGTATCGATATGGCTCATTTTGAAGCTTTGTATGGTAGGAGTTGCAGGTCTTCAGTTGGTTAGTTTGCGGTAGGTGAGATTGCTCTTATTGGTCCCGAATCGGTTTATGAAGCTATTGAGAAAGTTTTGCTCAGTAGAGAGAGATTGAGAAGGACTCAAAGTAGAAAAAAATCTTATGCCGATGTGAGAAGAAGGGATCTACAATTTGAAGTGAATGATTGGGTCTATTTGAAAATCTCACTTATGAAAGGTGTGATGAGGTTTGGCAAGAAGGGCAAACTTAGTCCCTGGTATGTAGGCCCATATACAATTTTGCAACATGTTGGGAAGGTTGCCTATGAGTTGGATTTGCTAAATGAGTTTTCCCCGGTTCATCTGGTATTTCATGTTTCTATGCTTAAGAAGTGTATTGGAGATCGGACATCCATTAGTCCCCTAGGAGGGTTGGAGGTTGATGAAAGTCTCTCATATGAAGAGGTTTCGGTAGAGATCTTAGATCGACAAGTAAAGAGATTGAGAAATAGCTTCCGTGAAAGTTTTATGGATAAATAATTTAGTTGAGGATGCTACTTGGGAGGCTGAGGCTGATATGAAGTCATGATATCCTCATCTCTTTTCTTCTACTCCTTGTCAAGCTTAAGGTAAATAGTTTCTCTTGAGTTTTAGCATTTTGGAGGTCATGTGTGTTATATTAGTTTTTCCATGATTCCCTTATGTTATGTTTTTGATGAAATTCATATATAGTAAGAAAATGAGTTTCCATGATTTATGTTCCTCATGTTTATGTGCATTTAGTATGTGTTGCTTATTTGACTTCATAAGATGTGTTGATTAACATGCTTTAGTATGCTTTTGAGCGTATTGACATATTGTCTCCATGTTGTTGTGTTGAAAATTATTTTCGTTGGAGAAGGTAGTTCCTCCTATGAATATGAGAAATATTGAGAGTCATGCATATTGGGTTGTTAGATGTAGTTCCTACTCCCTGTTATTGCATTGATTATGATTTGAGATGGAGTTGATGTTTCCTCCTTTGAATTGTGCATTATTTTTATGTTTCATGCATGATGGGCTTCTAATCTTGAGTCTTTCATTTTGTAATTTGTCTAGATTGTTATTCGAGAACTAATTTTCCCAAGGGGGGGAATTGTAACATTCTGGAAATTTGTAGACTAAACTAGAGTCTGACATAAAACTAGTAGGCTAAGCTAGAGCTTGACGTTATGGTTAGAGCCTTGAAAGTACCTTCCTGTACCATAAAATTCATGTTTTCGTGTTAGAACGTCAAGGCCTAAACCCAAGGACAAACCATGGGTCCTTGAGGAAAAGACCCAAAAAGTGACCTGGGCAGTGAGCCACGTGGGCAACCTATGCCCCGTAGGTCCACCCATGCCCCATAGGTGGGGATCGTGGGTCAAACCCCTCAAAAACAGGCCACAGACCACCAGACCACGGTTTACCAGCATGGGCCATGGTTGTAGGTCACGCCTAAAACTGCCAATTGGCAGTTAGGCTTAGGGGTCTTTTGGGGATTTCCTTTTTAATTAATGGTTAAGTTCTGTCGTTTTAAGCCTATTTTAGACACATATATAAAGATTTTATGTCACCAAATTAAGTCCTCTAAATCATAATTTCTAAATCCCCAAATAAACACCAAAAACCCTCTCAAAAATATTCTCACTAGAACTCCAAGGAAGAAGAAGAAGAAGAAGAAGAAGAGTGAAGACAGGGTTGAAGGATCCATCTTTTCTCCTCAAATGCATGGTAATTCTTCAATAAGGTAAGGTAGTTCTTCATCCATGTGTAGCCTTCACCCATGGAGCCCTCTCCAAAACTCCAATTTCAAGTTGGAAATGCAAAAACCTAGGGTTTTACTTCAATCTCATGGATTCCTTTCAAATTTATTTTAATTGATTGGATTATGTTTTATTATGGTTATATTGATGCTTTTATATGATTTTAAGTTGAATTCCTCAAAAATCCATGATCTTCCCCTATTTTCCCAAATTGGATCTAAAAATGTGGGTGAATTGTAGAATGAGGAGTATTATGAAATCATGGTTATAGTCATAATGGTATTTGAATCATGTTATCATCCATGTCTAATGTAGCAATTCTAGAGATGTTGGTTGAATGTGATCTATGGTCCTTGAAGGGAAAAGCATGAGAATTAGCTATATTTATGAGGCTAGTGTATATGCATTTGGATCACTTTGAGAGTAAAGTAAGTATGATTATGATCTAATTGTTGTGTTGATTGGATGATTATCCTCATGTACACACTTATGTATGAATATGATATGATGTGAAAGGTTTGTCATATGTAGTGATTCTAAGGATGGAAGACTAGTCTCACCTATTAAATCTATGACATATAGTATGAATTATATTGGATTGAGTGTAAAGACATTCCTCCATTAATATGAACATAAGTCAAGACTTAATAGATAACTTATGGTAATTAATGCTTAGCACCGAGTGGATATGAATATGAGATGAAAGCTTATATGATAGTTGAGTCCAGATTCCCCTTGAAAGCTTATACGATAGTTTAGTCTGGCTTTCCAAATGGGTTCCTTTTACACTAGTTGAGTCTGGGTTCCCAAAGTAGGCATCTCATGTAATGGAAACCTTCTACCTCAGTTGAGTCCTAGTTTCTAGAAGCAATCTCCTTATCTCATAAACTATTTTCCCACATAGCTCTTTAGCTAGTGGATCCACCTAAGCTAAGAGTATAGTTCTATCTTAGGCAAGTAGGATAACCCCTTTTCGGTGTGGGTTAGACATCGGTTCCATGATTAAGCTTACATGGTCTATGTCGGTTAAAGCTAATCCCCTTATGATAATATGAACAAGAGTTTGAGTTATGAACTATAGTTACTCAATAAGCTTCCTTAGTGTGAGTAGGATTATGAGATCTTATTGATGCATTGCACAAGGGTGCTTTTAGGGTATTTATGGTATGTTTACAATATGATATGATGATCTATATGTTGAATATGCTTATAATTTATGCTTTTGTATTAATTTTCATGATGATTCCTAAACATGGTAAAGTGCATAGTTTTCAACTAAAATGTCCCTTTTACATGTTTTAAGGTTTTATGCATGGCTACCAAACTTGGTGCATTTTTTTACCAACCAATATTTTCTACATTTTTCTATAAGTGTAGGGTCCGGTGTTTGAGGTGATCTTCCTTTTTAATCAAAGCTTGGATCGACTATTCTCCTTGCTTTTAGTGAGTCCTCAGGGTTCAAGGATGGATGTTGACTTTCTAATTTCTTTTTTTCTTATACTTTCATTTGAGAACTATGTTGTAAGGGCTGTGATCCTATGTGATACTTCGATTGTAATAGATGGCTAGTTGAGACAAGTCTAGACTTCCACTTTAATTTTATGAACTTTTGGGCTTAAATGCGTTTTTACTCTTATTATTCTTATGCCTTATGTTATGATATGCTAAGTGGTTTACATGGTTCCTTTCGGGGTCCTATGTGCCTTGTTACGTCTAGGGGGTACCCTTGGTCATAACATATTTGTAGTAAATGAGTGATTTGAATTATGTTATTATACATGCCTAATGTAGTGAAATCTAGATGTGTTGATTGAATATGTAACGACCCTAAAAACGAACTAGAGAAACTAGAGCCTAACGTGTGTGCGTTTGTGTTCATCATGTGTTTTGATGTGGTTTAATGTTGTCCCGAGCCATGGTTATGGTTTTTAGGGGTTAGACGTCAAGGTACGACTCCCCAAGGACCACCCTAAGGGTCCTTGAGGAGGACCCTATGTCTAAACCCCAAGACCCCAAGAAAACCATCAAGTTGGCCAAAACTTGGTGACCTACGGATGGGGTTCACGCCCCGTAGGTCCATTGACGCCCCATTCAAAAGGACTAAAACCAACTTGCAGCCCCAGACCATGGACCAGCAGCACGGTCCATGAATGGACTCACGGTCCGTGAGTCCAGTGCGTGAATGGGCACTATTTTTCTGGTGCAGTCTCGGCCAAGATAGGGGTGAGTTGGTAAATTCACCCCAAGTCCTAATTATTATATGGATGATTATTTTAAGTTCTTTAAGGTATTTTAAGAGTATTAAAACATTGAAACCCTCATTTAGACGTCATCTCTCAAAATCAAAACCCTTCCCTCCTAAAAGGTTCTCTTTAGAAACTCCATTGGAGATCAAGGTCAAGGTCAAGATCAAACTAGGGTTGGGGATTTCAAGGTGTTTCTTCTTCAATTTCGTGGTATTCTTCAAGTATAAGGTATGGTGATCCTTTATCTAGGGTTATCTTTCACCCTCAAGTCAATTTTAAAGAAGTTTTCAATGTCTTAAAGATTCTCAAAAACATAGAATTCACACAATCTCATGAGATCTTGAATCAAAAGTTTTCAAATGATAAATCATGATTATACTGATGTTTAATTGATGATTTAATATTATTTTACTCTATGAACACATGATTTCTCTCAATTTCTAAATTGTTATTTATGAAGAAGGTCTATTGATTATGAATGAATTACGGTGGATTTATGCTTAGATTGATTTAGACTGTTAAATTGTGTCATCATCTATCCCTAATTATAATGAATTGTTGATGAATTGAGGATTTGTGATCATAAGCCTAGAAAGGGAAAGTTTGACCTAATTTCATGTTAAAGCAGAATTATCTTGAATTGTTGATCCACTTGGAAGGTGGAGGTGCTTACTTACTATGTACATGGTGATCATGGCCTTGAAGGCATAGTGTGAGGAATTAAACTATTATCATGATGTTGTATATATGAATGTGATTTGAAGCATGTGTGTGATCTCAATGAATGAATTATGATCTTGTCTAGAAGCTAATTGTGTTAGGATTGAATGTTATCTCTCTATTAGCACTCATGAATATTGATGATGGAATGCGAAGGGTTTTATAATGTAATGTTGAATGAGATCTTTTGAATTGGTAGGCTTAGGCATTCTTTTCTTATATGATGAGTATATCTTGACTTAATGTCTTAATGTCCCGAATTGGTAGATCTAATGTTGGTAGTCTTTTCATGAATGAATGAATTAGTTAATGATAATGTTAATGAATGTTGAGTCTATGGAAAGGCTATTCTCAATTTTACTCTATTGAATGCTAATGATGTGTTGATTGAAAGCATATTCTCGATCTTTCACTAATAAATGATAATGGGATTCTTAGATGAAAGGATCTTCTCATCTTTGAATCTACGAGCTATCCAAGGAATGAATGTTGGGTGGAGATAGATGCCCTTACGTGAGTTGAGGCGGGGTGTCTAGTAACAATCTCTTATCCGTTAATGTGATGAATGGTAAAATACTCTATGGAATTGTAGACTAAGCACCGAGAGGATATTGAATGAGATGGAAGCTCCCACATGACTTGAGGAGGGGTTTCTAGTAGCAATCTCTTGAGATGGATGCCCTCACGTGAGTTGAGGAGGGGTATCTAGTAGCAATATCCTTGTCCCTTAACTATGTGCCCACATTGGTCTAGCTAGTGGATCCACTTAGCTATATACAAATTTACTTTAGGCAAATAGACCAACCCTTACAATGTGGGATAGTACAGTGGATTCCATGATCTAACTCTCATGGTCTATGTCGGTTAAATGCTTATTCCCATCATATGAGATGTGCATTATGGTTTCTTGAGAGGTTTTACAAAATATGGGTTGTAGTATGGGATTCCATCCATGCATTGCAGAAATAGGCTTTGAGAGGGTCATAGTGAGTTCTCTAAGTCTTAATGACTATTGTTTGAATGTCCCCTAAATGATGTTATTGAGTAATGTTGACTATTATATGCTTATATGTAAGGATGCATGTTATACTTGGATTGTATTATGAGTTACTTCTTTGTCATGACTTATTGTATATGAATATGCCTTTTCTATGGTGACTTCAAAGGAGTACTTAGTGTGAGTACTTGTGTGGGATGCTACTTGCACATTGCACAAGTATGACTTAGAGTCGTCTTAGATGTTGGTCTTAATGTGATGATGTGATGTTTATGTGTCTTATTTTCTCTATTGTGTAAAGGTGAGAAGGATGAATGGTAGCTTCACTTTTGGTGACCTTAAGGTGGTACCTTAGTGTGGGTGGTGGTATGAGATGCTATCCATACATTGCATAAGGTATAGCTTGAGGGTTACTTGAGGTGAAAGCTCAAGGTGAAGGTAAAGGGTTATATATGTGATTTTGACTAAATGTGGATTATGTGACTTTGTATATTGGTTGTGACTTATATAATGCTTCTTGTATCAATGTTAATGAAGTTTTACAAAAATGGCATAAAAGCATGACTTTCAATCAAATGTCCCTTTTTAAGCATGTTTTTGCATGTTCATCATACTTAGTACATCTAATGTGCTAACCCCATTCTTTTCCCTTTTTTTTACCAAAGTATTGTCTTTGGAGATGTTGGTGTTCTATGCTTGAAGGATAGGTTTCTAAGGTGCTTAAAGATGAAGACTTGGTGAGTCCTCATAGTTTCGAGGACAAAACCCATCATGTTCCTTTTATGTCTTTAG
The DNA here is from genome assembly GCF_000226075.1 of Solanum tuberosum. NCBI lineage: Eukaryota > Viridiplantae > Streptophyta > Magnoliopsida > Solanales > Solanaceae > Solanum > Solanum tuberosum. The sequence goes on along the minus strand of NW_006239210.1, from coordinate 205,710 downwards.
TTTATGTTAAGCTTTGTATGGGCTAAGTCCGAATGTTGTATTCAAAATATTAGATGGTTTGAGACATAGTGTACAAAGTCTAGAAAGTCTTCCGCTTGCTTTTTAACTAAGTGTCTTCAATTGTAAAGGAAAGTTTTTAGTTAATTCTTCTCTATATTTCCTATGTTCTTATGTTCAATGCCTAGGGGTGATGAGTATGAAGGTTTAGTGATGTCTTGCTCCGACCTTAGAATGGAATGAATTGGTATAGGCTTACTCCTAAGTGGGGGATATGTGCCTAGATGGTATGGTCTTTGAGTGTCCTTGATGTTCATGAGTTAGGCTTGATTGATGTTCTCAACTTATGAGGTATAGTGAGTGTGTGGATTTTAGACCCAGTGTGGTAGACTCATATGAGACCTTGAGTGATGTGGTAAGGTTGATCGTGAGCAAGAGTTTCTTAATGAGAACCTTCCTAGTTTAAGAGTACCGGTATGTTGATGGTTTCTTGTAAGTTGTGGATGTCATGATTAAGGTTCCCTTGTGGTGTTCATCCTGACCTTAGTTGGCTTTACTCCTAAATGGGGAATAGTATGTTCAGTAGTAAGGTTGTTGAGAGTTCTGATATCCTTACCTCTTCCTTTATGTGCCTATTCAAGTCTAAGACAAAGAGTTCCTTTTTGTCTTGTTTCATGTTTTTGGAGTCATGTGTGACATTGTCTTTCCATGTTCTCCTTATATCATGCATGTTCAAGTTGGATTCTTGTTTATATCAGAAATGAGTTTTCATGATTTATATTCCTCATGTTGAATTGCATTTAGTTTGAGTTGTCTATATGCATCATGAGGTTAAATGTTGAACAAGCCTAAATGTACTTCTATGAAGAAGTTGCATATTGTGCTTTTATGAGAAAATTGCTCAAATGTGCTTAATGATGTTGTAATGAGCACGATGTGATTTCGAGAAGGAAATTCCTCCAATGAAATGAGGAATGAGATGTTTTGATGCATAATAAGTTTGTAGATGTAGTTCCTACCTTCTTGTTGTGCTTTGAGCTTAGTGATATGGAGTTGATGATTCCTCTTATGTTTATGCATTAATATTGATGTTGCATGCATGAGTATGGGCTGATAGTCTTGAGTCGTTACCCCTTAATGTTTTGGAAGTGTCATTCGAGGACGAATGTTCCTAAGTGGGGGATAATGTAACGACCCTACAAATTAACTAGTGAAACTAGAGCCTAACATGTGTGTGTTTGTGTTCGTCATGAGTTTTGATTTGGTTTAATGTTGTCCCGAGCCATGGTTGAGGTGTTTAGGGATTAGACGTCAAGGTACGACTCCCCAAGGACCACCCTAAGGGTCTTTGAGGAGGACCATAAGTCTAAACCCCAAGACCCCAAGGAAACCATCAACTTGGCCAAAACTTGGTGACCTACGGATGGGGTTCACGCCCCGTAGGTCCATCCACTCCCCGTCGATGGCCTCCGTAGGTCAAAAGGCGTAAAATCAACTTGCTGCCCCAGACCACGCACTAGAAGCACGGTCCATGAATGGAGTTACGGTCCGTGAGTCCAGGGCATGAATGGGCATTGTTTTTCAAGTGCAATCTCGACCAAGCTAGGGGTGAGTTGGTAACTTCACCCCAAGTCCTAATTAATATATGGACGATTATTTTAAGTGTTTTAAGAGTATTAAAACATTGAAACCCTCATTTACACTTCATCACTCAAAATAAAAACCCTTCCCTCCTAAAAAGTTCTCTCTAGAAACTCCATTGGAGATCAAGGTCAATATCAAGATTGGGTTGGGTATTTGAAGGTGTGTCTTCTTCAATTTCATGGGCTTCTTTAGGTATAAGGTATGGTGATCCTTTATCTAGGGTTTGCTTTCACCCTAGAGTCAATTTCGAAGAAGTTTTCAAAGTCTTCAGGTTTTTCAAAAACCTAGATTTCACTCAATCTCACGGGTTCTTGCATCAAACATTTTCAAATGATAAATTATGATTATATTGATGTCTAATTGATGATTTAAGATGATTTTACTCTATGAACCCATGATTTCTCTCAATTTATAAATTGTGATTTATGAAGTGGGTCTATTGATTATGAATGAATGATGGTGGATTTATGCTTAGATTGATTTAGACTGTTGAATTGTTTCATATTCTATGCCTTATTATGGTGAATAGTTGCTGAATTGAGTATTTGTGATCATAAGCCTTTAAAGGGAAAGTTTGACCTAATTTCATGGTAAAGTAGAATTGTCTTGAATTGTTGATCCACTTGAAAGGTGGAGGTCTTTACTTACTCTGTACATTGTGATCATGTCCTTTAAGGCATAGTGTGAGAAATTGAAGTACTATCATGATGTTGTATATATGAATGTGATGTGAAGCATGTGTGTGATCTCAATGAATGAATTCTGATCTTGTCTAGATGCTAATTGGGTTAGGATTGAATGTTATCTCTCTATTAACACTCATGAATGTTGATGATAGAATATGAAGGGTTCTATAATGTAATGTTGAATGAGATCTTTTGAATTGGTAGGCTTAGGCATCCTTTTCTGATATGATGAGTATATATTGACTTAATGTCTTAATGTCTTGAATTGGTAGATCTAATGTTGGTAGTCTTTTCATGAATGAATGAATGAATGGATGAGTTAATGATAATGTTAATGTATGTTGAGTCTATTGAAAGGCTATTCTCAATTATACTCTAATGAATGCTAATGATGTGTTGATTGAATGGATATTCTCAATCTTGCTCTAATGAATAATAATGGAATTCTTATATGAAAGGTTATTCTCATCTTTGAATCTACGAGCTATCCAATGAATGGATGTTGGGTGGAGATGGATGCCCTCACGTGAGTTGTGGCGGGGTGTCTAGTAACAATCTCTTATCCGTTAATGTGATGAATGGTAAAATACTCTATGGGAATGTAGGCTAAGCACCAAGAGGATATTGAATTAGATGGAAGCTCCCACGTGAGTTGAGGTGGGGTTTCTACTAGCAATCTCTTAAGATGGATGCCCTCACGCGAGTTTAGGCGGGGTATCTAGTAGAAATCTCCTTGTCCCTTAACTATGTGCCCACATAGGTCTAGCGAGTGGATCCACTTAAGTTATATACCGGTTTACCTTAGGGAAGTAGACCAACCCATTCGATGTGGGATAGTACATTGGATTCCATGAAGAGTATGGTTCTACCATAGGAAAGTAGGACAACCTTTTTTTTCGTGTGGGGTAGTCACTGGATTCTATGTTAAGCTCACATGGTCTATGTCTGTTAAGGCTTATTCCCCACTATGACAACAATATGAACAAAAATATGAATTATGAACTATGGTTACTTAATAAGCTTTACTTAGCATGGGTGAGATTATGAGGTCTTATTCATGCATTTCACAAGTATGCTTTGAGGGTATTTATGATATGTCCCTCTTATGATATGATGATTAATGTAATGAATATGCTTATGACTTATGCTTTTCCACTATCTTTATAATGATGTTTTAACTTAGTAAATTGCATGCATTCAAATAAAATGTCCCTTTTAGCATGTTTTCATGGTTTTTATGCATGACTATCATACTTAGTGCATTTTTGTACTAACCTTTACTTTTCCTACATTTTCCCCAAGTGTATGGTCCGATTCTCAAGGTGATAATCATTGTGGCTAAAGCTTGGATTTGATTATTCTCCTAGCTTGTTGGTGATTCCTCATGATTCAAGGACGGATGTTATCTCGTTGTAGTTCTTTTCTTGTATTTCCTTTTCGGACTATGTTGTATGGGTGGTGACTCAATTTCATTCAAGTATTGTAATATATGGCTATATTGAGACAAGTCTAGCATTCCGCTTTCCTTTATGAAAATTTTGGACTTGAAATGCATTTTTACTCTTTATTACTCGATGTTATGTTATAATATGCTAGATGGATTACATGGTGCCTTTCGGGGTTCTATGTGCCTTGTTACATCAAGGGGTACCCCTGGGTCATGAAAAACTTTGTAATCAGAGCATAAGACACTCAAGCCATCAGATTGAGTTTAACATTGCACACTAGAGAAAGTGTGGAATCTTGTTTGATATTGGTGCCAATGCCTTGTGTGATGAGCTTACCGTGAACCATGTGCGATGACACCTAGAATTTAACCTATTGGTGCAGTTGACTAAGTGATGCAAACTCTTGAAATGATCTTAGGCAACAAATTTTAAAGAGTGAAATAATTTGACATTATACCTCTTTTGTGCCCAACCTTGTGAGTGTGTGAACTTTGCTTGAACCATTTTTGAGCCTTATCCCTTTTCTTGGAAGAAACTTCATACAATTGTAACCCTCTCTTTATCCATTCGCCCATAATCCTCATTAAGTGTGGTTTCTTTGAATAGACAACTTAGGCCAAAAGCCTAAGTTGGGGGTGTGGTGAAAGGAGAAGATAAATCAAGAAGTGCAAAGAAATCCCCCTTTTCATCCATGATTTTGAGAAAGATGGAACCCCTTCATACGAAAAAAAAAGAATAGGAAAAGAAGAATGAAAAAGAAAAAGAATGTTCATGTTTTGAAATAACGTTGTGAAAGTGCAAGAGAAATGGAATCTTCGGTATTCCATGAGAAGTAAATAATGGGGTGAATTTTGAGCATGAATGAAAATGTTGAAGAAAAGAAAGGAAAGTTGTTCATACCACATTTAATGAGGATAGAAGCCACTTAGCCTAAATGACCATACCTTGGCACTTAGCCCCGTTACGAGCCTTGAAAAGACCTTTTTGTTCTTGAGTAAGCTGAAACAAATATTGGCTGGAAAATAAGGGCAAATCTATGGGTGAAGTCATGCATGTGTTAATCTTTTTAAGTGTGAGAGTTGTTTGTGATTTCGGAACTATAATGTGTTGAACAAATGTGTGTGAATATGGAATCATTCTGTGTGTGAAGGCATTTGAGTACCTTTCTTGAGCTTGAACTTGCATTTGAAGCAAGTATTGTGAACTTGAGAATCTTCGATAAAGGTGTGTCACAACTTGAATCTTTCAGTGCACAATTGATCCTAGCATAAGTAAGTCGAGTCTTTTTGTGTGCATTCATGATTGGGTCTTGTGTAGCACTTTTTGAGACATACTTTTTGAACTGCTGAACTTGAGTTTTACTCGAGGACAAGCAAAATTTTAAGTTGGGGGTGTTGATGAATCCAATATTTGGACTTATTTATGGCTTTATCTACAATGATATAGTGTCCTCAAATATTTATTTTGTGCCAATAACCGGTCTAAAACACCTTGATTTCCAGGTTTATGGATTGAGGAACCAAGCAAGGACACTAATTTTGACAAAGGAACGAAGCGAGCCGAAAGTCTGAAGAAAAAGAAGCCTGGTGATTGCCTAGTCCACATGGCGAATTGCCAAATGGCAATTTGACCGCCTAAAGTTCTAGTGTGCCAAGCATTGAAGGAGAAAACCAAGCTGGCGAGAGAAAGGAGCAGTCGGCGGATTGCCGAGTGGTTCCATAATGCAGTGTTGGTTCACCTAAAATTACATACCTTGAGGAAGTTGAAGGCCAAGGCAACCTTGAGGAAGCTGAAGGCCAAGGCAGAAGGAAGAGAATATTGACCAAAGGGCGGATTGTCGAGTGGATCGGCGAGCCCGACTTACTGAGCCGAATGCCCTTTTGCAACACATTTTTGGCAACTATAAATACATTTTTTAACATTTAGTTTTGTATGATCAAATTATTATTAAATATTGAGTTCTATGTTTTTGGTATTGATGTTTGAACATTGAGACAAGTTTTTCTCTAGTTTTCCTTTAGCTTTGAAGAATTGGAGTTTTTCACTTTTAAAGAATTGGAAGTGGGTCTTTGAGATTATTCGATTTGGACATTTGTAAAGAGCAAATCAATCTTACCCAGTTGATGGAAACTCAATTTGGTAAAGATTTTTATCTTTTTATGTATGTTTTAGATAAAACCCCAATTCTTGGGGTGTGATTATGGGATGATTTAGTTTATGGGTATTGCTAATTGTTAGTCTAAATGCTATTTAGAATTGAGTTCAATAAATAATTGTGGTTTAATTTAAGAATTATAGTTGCAAATGCAGTTCTACACTTGTGTTTTTGGCTTGCTCAAGGGACAAGTTTTAGAACTAAGAATATTGATTGATGGTCCGTGGGTATTGGGTTGTCATGGGTTCAGCTCGAGAGAGTAAATCTTAAACCCTTTTTCACACATTCAGCTCGAGAGAGTGAATGGACTAAGTGGGGGGCTGGTCTTATTTTGGGTGCCTGTCGATGTTCAAGAGAAATCGACTTGATTCTGGGTAAATTATTCAAGAGAAAGTCTACCTCCTCTATAGTCTAGTTTACTCACTAATATTTAGATATTTTCTAATAGTTGCAATTACCCCTTTGTCTATATCAACCTATAATCGAATCACATCCTAAGAACCCGTCTCATTATTGTTATTTCGTATTATTTGTTGCTGTTGTAGTTGATAACTAACACCTAACCCCCTTTATTTAACATTCGTGTCACCCCATGATTTGGATAATGTTTTTATTCGATAATGTCTATTCCTATGACTGATTTGACCATATTCATACTTCCCAATTGATTCTAAAACATGTACCGCTCCCTGTGGGAATTGACCCCAACTCATTTAGTTGGGTTTTATACTAACTAGCGATCGTTGACACTTAGAATTTGATGAAGTGTCCTTGAAATGTTAATCACTCCTCCTTAAGCTAATTAAGCTCTGATTGATCCTTCGGCTATATTGAATCTGGAGGTTAGCTTGACTTTTCAAATGTTGTCCCAAGCTGTGACGTCTCACGCCAATAAAAATGTTGTGACTCATGTGAATCCTAATGTGAATTTGGTGGCTTCAAGACTGAGATTTTTTTCAAGAATGAATCCCCCCGAGTTTCATGGCTCCAAAGTTGAATAGAATCCTCAAGAATTTGTGGAAGAGGTTTATAAAGTACTTGCAATAATGCGGGTGACTTCTGTAGAGAAAATGGATTTAGGCGCTTACCAATTCAAAGGCGTTGCTCAAGTATGGTATACTCAATGGAAGAACAATAGGCTGGTAAGAGCGGCTCCCATAGAGTGGGAAGTGTTTCAATCGGCGTTTCTTGATAGTTTCTTTCCCCGATAGTTGAGGGAAGCTAAGGTGGAAGAGTTCATTAACCTTCATCAAGGAAGTATGAGCATGAAAGAGTATGCACTAAAGTTCACTCAAATTTCCAAGTATGCTCCAAATATGGTGACAGATTAGAGAAATGAGATGAGTATGTTTTTGACGGGTGTGTTCAATTTGGTAGGAAAAGAATTTCGTACGGCAATGCTCCATCATGATATAGATATCTCACGTCTTAGGGGGTATTCCCATCAAATAGAGGAAGACAAACTCAAGGAAAAGAATAGGGAAGTGTAAAGAGTTAGGACCGTTGATGGAACTTCCCCAATACTAGGTCTGATGGACAAGGTCGACCAGGGTTCAGACAAATGTTCTCCAACCAAGGTTCCGCTAGTGCTCCCCCAAGGGTCAAAAAAGATATGTGGCTAGGCCAAATTGTGCAAAGTTTGGAAGAAAACATGATTGTAAGTGCCTAGTTTGCACGGACAGTTGCTATGGTTGTGGAAAGAGTGGTGACAATATGAGAGATTGTCTGATGCTCATGGCCAAGGGGAGAAAAGTCAAGCAAGCTCCTCCAAGCGGTTCAAACTCCAATGCCCCAAAGCAAAACAACTTTTATGCTCTTTAATCCCGAGATGACCAAGAGAGCTCCCCTGATGTGGTGACCGGTATGTTAAAAGTCTTTCTTATTGATGCTTATGCCTTATTAGATCCCGGTGATACTTTGTGCTTTGTGACACCTTATGTGTCCATGAATTTCGGTGTGCTCTCCTAAGTGTGATTATAACTTTTTTTTATCTCTACCGCGGTTGGTGATTCTGTGGTGGGTAAGAGGGTTTATAGAAGATGTCCCATTTTCTTGTCCCATAGAGTTACTCTTGTTTATTTGTAGAGCTTGACATGTTAGACTTTGATTTGATTCTTGGTTGGATTGGTTGCATGCATGTTATGCCTCTATCGATTGTAGAACTCGGGTAGGTAGATTCCAATTTCCGATAGAGCCTATTTTAGAGTGGAAGGGGGGAAATTCTATGCCTAGAGGTCAATTTTTGTCCTACCTTAAAGCTAGGAAGATGATCTTCAAAAGGTGTATTTACCATCTTGTTATGGTGAGGGATGTGGATTCCAAAACCCCTTCTCTTGTATCTGTTCCGGTAGTCAATGAGTTCCCGAAAGTTTTCCCCGATGATTTGTTTGATATTCTTCCCGAGCGGGAAATAGTCTTTTGTATTGACCTTTTATAGGATAAGCAACCTATATCCATTCCTCCTTATAGTATGGCTCCAGCGGAGTTAAAAGAGTTGACAGCGAAATTAAAGGATTTGCTAGATAAGGATTTTTTTCGACCAAGTATCTCATGGGGTGCTCTGATGTTGTTTGTTAGAGTGAAGGATGAGTCTCTTAGAATGGGCATTTATTATCATCAATTGAATAAAGTTACCATTAAGAACAAATATCATCTTTGGAGAATTGATGACTTGTTTGACTAACTTCAAGGGGCTAGTTAGTTATCTAAGATTGATCTTTGTCCGAGTTATCACCAATTGAGGGTGAGAGGGGTTAATATTCCCAAGATGACTTTACGAACTCGATATGGTCATTATGAATTCCTAGTAATGTCGTTTGGGCTGACCAATGCTCCGGTGGCGTTTATGGACTGTATGAATAGAGTGTTTAGGCAATATGTAGACATGTTTGTGATTGTGTTTATCGATTATATTTTTATCTATTCAAGGAGTGAGATTGAAAATTTGGACCATTTTAGGATTGTGTTACAAGTTCTTAAGGACCAACAACTTTTTGCAAAGTTTAGCAAATGTGAATTTTTGTTAAGGTCCTTAGCTTTCCTTAGTCATATTGTGTCAAGCAAGGGTATTGAGGTATATCCTAAGAAGATGGATGAGGTCAAGAGTTGTCCTAGACTTATATCTCCTTCTGCCATTAGAAGCTTTCTGAGTTTTGCCGGTTACTATAGATGGTTTGTTGAGAGAGTTTCTTCCATTGCTTCACCTATGGTGGCTTTTGTAACACCCCATAAATTCTATGACTTAAGTTAGAGCCTCACCTTGTGAATAATGAATTTAAAATAGTTAAAATGATGTTTCTAAACCTAAATTAATGCAATTGACTTGGTTTGGAAGAGTAAAATTCTAAACGTAAACAAACGACCACGACGTCCGGAAACTAGAGAAGAATGTGTTCTAGTGTGTCCTTAGGTTTTGGGAATGTTTGGGAGTATTGTATGACAGTATAATCTTGTAAAAAGGTTTATATTAGGTAAATATATGTTTATAGGGTCAAAACGTTCGAATACGACTCCCCGGGGCCACCCTAAGGGACCCCGAGAAGGACACCAACCTTGGCAAAGCAAGCTGCCAAGGCAGCTGGCAAATTGCACTTGGTGGGAATAGCTCCGCGTCGCGGACTAGCTCTCCCAAGTAGCAAAAAGTTTATTCTCGATGCGGTCGTGTCGCGGACTATACTTTCTCGAAAGTTAATTCCAAATATCTTCAGGGAACAACTCCGCGTCGCGGACTTGTTCCGCGACGAAAATGCAGAAATTTAGAAATCGATTTTTACTTCATTAAAGAGTGCAACTAAGTGAGGGGTATTTAGGGTACTTTAGGGGACGTGTATATAATGATTTTTATGTCAAATTACCTCACTTTTATCATTCAAACACAAAACCCCGAAGATCTAAACCTAAAGTTCCTCCTTCTCTCTACTCTCTCTTTCTTCTCAAGAACTCCATTTAAGAAGATTGGAGCTTCAAGATGAAGACCAACTCTCCAAGGTTTCAACTCGGATTTTCATGGTAAATTCATCAATAAGGTATGGTTGCCTATCACTCTTGGGATTCCTTTCCCAGGAGGCCCCTTAAGATGAATTTCAAAATCTCCAATTTCTAGCTTTCAATTAAAAAACGTGGGTCTTGTTTCTAAAGTGAAATTGATGTTATAAACTGACTTTGGTTGATGTTATATGAACAATTATGGATGAATTTATGTTGTATTGGTGGTTTCTTGAAGAATTCCCCATGGGACCCATGTTTCTCCTTCTTTTCCTAATTCTAACCCTAGTTTGTGTTGGATATTGATTGAAGGCTATGAATTGAATGTGATGTTATGTAATTCATGTTTGTATGATGATTCTACCCTAGGTTATGTATAATTTCTATGAAATTAGGGTTGAGTCTTTGAATGAGGCCTTGAAGGCTATGAATGGGATATGTCAATTGCTTATATTGATGTTCATTATGTTATTACTTCATGAATTACCTTGTATTATGTATTGGTTATGAATTGTTTGGTAATTGAAGTATGGACGTCCCATGAAGGGCAAGAAGGTATGAAGGTTGGTTCTTCTTTGAACTCAAGTATGAAAGGTGAATTACTTATATTGTAATGATGCTATACCTAATGTGTTGTTGTGGTGGTGTTGACTTAGTTTCTTCATCCTTAACCCTCTACACTTGAATTAGCTATGAAGTATGTATGTATGTTATGGTATGATTGCTATATGATTGAAAGGTAGTCCTCATGATTATAGTGTAATGTAAAGTGAAAGGTTTACTCACTTGCTAAGTGTCTCTAAAGTTAAGGATTGTTACTCACTTATGAACACATATAAGCTATTATGGTAAGATGTCTACATAAGATTCTAGTAGAGGCTAATGTAAACTTATGTGATGAATAAAGATGATTACAAAAGGGAATTAGATGCTTAGCACCGAAAGGGCATGTAAATGAGATGGGTGTCTGACATCTAGTAAGTCCGGCTCCCCATATGCATTTCCTCACGTTTAGCAAGTCCAGATTACCCACGGTATGTGTTGTCTCATGAGATGGAAACCCCTACGTTTAGTAAGTTTGGGTTTCTAGAAGCAATCTCCTTGAACCTTAACGGTCTGCCCACATAGGACTCTAGCTTAGTGGATCCACCTAGATAGCTATGTACAAATGGTTACACCTTAGGCAAGTGTTAACCCTCTCTTTTCGGTGTGGGAGTAGAACACCGGATTCCATATAGCTCTCATGGTCTATGTCGGTTATTGTAATTTTTCCCTAATGTAAAAGAAAATGAAGGTATGAAAGGTGTGAACTCTTACTAGGGCTTTCTTAAGGGTTTTTACGTAGTGTAAGGAAGGGTACGGGACTTCTCTTTCACAATGCACTTGTGGGATCCTAAGAGATGGTTGTAGTAGTGTTCTCTTATGATTATGATGATTATGACTTATGTATGTTGAAGATATGTTATGTATGATCATTATGAACATTGTAAGTTATGATGAAATATGATCTTAAGAATGTATGGATGAAGTAGGTTGCTTAATGTGATACTTGTCTTTGAATAAGGTTATGGGATTCTATTCTTTGCATTGCACTAGTATTACTTGGGTTGTCTACATGTTGATATGATATTATGTCGGGTTGTACTATGATGCTTACTTTGTGTGCATATTGGATTTACTTAGGTAAAAAGCATGTTTTGACTAAATGTCCTTTTATGCATGTTTCAATGGTTTTTATGCGTAGTAGCCATACTTAGTATGTGTGTTGTACTAACCCATATTTTCTCCTTTTTCCCCAAACATTTAGGTTCGGGCCGTTGAGGATTCAAGCTTACTTCTCAAGACTCTTGGAGTTGCTTTCCGAAGTTGGCGAGTCCTCAAGTTCGAGGACAAGACCCTATGTTTAGTTTTTTGCTTATGTTGAAATACATTGTTGTACTTTCCTATTTAAAGATTTCCTATTGATGTACGGCCTAAGTCTCATCTTCGATACTTCTATGTCTAGATGGTACATTGTGACGAAGTTAGATTCTATTTTTCATATATGAAGTGAAGTTGAACTTCCAAAGTTAAAAGTTTTAAATTTTCCGTGATTTTATTCTATGATGCATGCTATGATTAATGCTAAAGGCTTGTATAAGACCTCTTCGAGGTCGAATACGCCGGTAATGACTAGGGAGTGCACTCTGGTCGTTACAGCTTTGACCCAAACGAAAGATAAGTTTGTATAGTCGAAAGCTTGTGAAAAAAGTTTCCAAGAGTTGAAAGATATATTTACTTCCACTCCGGTGTTGACCACAACGGAAGGTACAGATGGTTTTGTGGTGTATTGTGATTCCTGTATAGTGGGGTTGGGTTGTGTGTTCATGAAAAATGGTAAGTTGATCGCCTATGCTTCAAGGCAACTTAAAAGTCCATGACAAATAATATCCTACCCATGACCTTGAATTAGCGGTTGTTGTGTTTGCCTTGAAAATATGGAGGCATTATTTGTATGGGGTCCATGGGGATGTTTTCACCGACCACAAGAGTCTTCAATATGTGTTTAGTCAAAAGGACTTGAATCTTCATCAACGAAGGTGGTTAGAATTATTAAAGGATTATTATATGAGTGTCCTTTATCACCCCGTAAAAGCTAACGTGGTAGCAGATTGTCTTAGTAGATAAGCGATAGGTAGTGTGGCTCATGTAGAGGATGAAAAGAAAGAATTGGTTCGTGATGTGCATAGGATGGCTCGGCTAGGTGTTTAACTAGTGGATTCCACAAAGGGTGGTGTCATGGTCCATAATGGTTCCGAATCATCCTTTGTGATGGATGTGAAGTCCAAGAAAGATCTTGATCCTATATTGGTTAATTGAAAGATTCGGTACTTAAGAAGTCTATTAAGGCTTTCTCCCAAGGGGGAGATGTGGTGCTTAGGTACCAAGGTCGATTATGTGTTCCAAATTTTGATGGTTTTAGGGAAATTTTTTAGAGGAATCTCACAGTTCTCGGTAATCTATTCATCTGGGAGCCACGGAGATGTACCGTGATATACGAGAACTCTATTGGCGGAATGGTGTGAAGAAAGATATTGCAGGATTTGTAGCTAAATGTCCTAATTGTCAACAATTTAAGGTTGAGCATCAAAGGCCGGGAGGCTTATCCCAACATATAAGTATTCCTACTTGGATGTGTGAAGAGTATAGACTTTATTGTCGGTTTGCCCAGCACCCGCAGACAACTTGATTCTATTTGGGTCATTATAGATCGGATGACAAAATAAGCTCACTTTATTCCCATCAAGGTTTCTTTTTCAGTGGAAGATTATGCTTAGTTGTATATAATGGAAATAGTGAAATTGTATTGAGTTCCTCTATCTATTATTTTCGATCGGGGTACTCAATTTACTTCTCTCTTTTGGAAGTCATTCCAAAAAGGGCTTGGTACTAAGGTTCAGCTTAGCACGAATATTCATCCCCAAACCAATGGAAAGCAGAGCGTACTATCCAAAGACTGAAATATATATTGAGGGCATGTGTCATAGACTCCAATGGTAATTGGGATGACCACTTGTCATTAATAGAGTTTGCCTACAATAATTGCTATCACTCAAGTATCGGTAAAATCCTTTTAAGCCTTGTATGGTAGGAGATTGATCAATGTTTCAAGGACGGTTAATCCAGTTCAAGTGTCAACGATCGTTAGTCAGTATAATAACCCAACTAAATGAGTTAGGGTCGAATTCCACGGGGAGTGGTACGTGTTTAAAATTCAATAGGAAAGTAAGAATATGCTCAAGTCAATCATAGAAATAGACATTTACGATGCAAACCATAATGTAAATCAGGGGTTGAAACAAATTTCAGATAAGGGGGTTTTGGTTTTAACTATCAGCTACAACAACAACAAAATAATACGAATAAGACATTAATGAGATGGGTTCTTGGGATGTGATTCGATCATAGGCTAATAAATACAAATGGGTAATTGCAACTATTAGAAAATAGTTGTAAACTAGTGAATAAGCTAGACTTTAGTGGGGATAAACATTCTCTCGAATAATTTACCCCGAATCAAGGTGGTTTCTCTCGAACACCAACAAGCATTCAAATAAGAACAACCTATGCTTTAGTCCATTCACTCTCTCGAGCTGAATGTGTAGAAATGGGTTTAGGATTCACTCTCTTGACCTGAACCCATGACAACCCAATACCCACAAACCATTGAGTCAGTAATCTTGGTTTTAAAACCTCTCTCTCGAGTTGCAACTACAATTCTTTAAATTGAACCAAAATTAGTGATCAAAATTACTTCTAAACAATATTTAAACTAACAATTAGCAATACCCACAAGCTAAATCAGCCCATAATCACATAATCACACCCCAAGAATTGGGGATTTAGCTAGACATCATAAAATGGTAAAAAATGTTACCAAATTGTATTTCCATCAACTGGGTAAGATTAATTTCGTCTTTACAAATGTCAAAATTGAAGAATCTCAAAGACCCACTTCTGATTTCTCAAAAATGGAAATCTTGAATTCTTCAAAGCTAAGGAAAAATGTCTCCCAAAACACAGAGCTCAAAAATAAGATACTTGATAATAAAAAGATCTGCTCAAAAAGATACTAAACTAAATGTTCAAAAATGTATTTATAGTCGCCAAAAATATCTTGCGAAGGACGATTCAGTGCAGTAGGTCGGCCACAGCAATCAACTCGGTGAACCGCCTTTTGGCCAGTTCTATCGCCTTTTTGCTTTGGCCTTCAGCATCCTCATGTTCTGTAACTTTGGGAGATCCAACATTACATCGCGGAACCACTCGGCGATCCGCCGACATCTCCTTTCTCTCGCCAACTTGATTTTCTCCTTCATGGCTAGGCCAACTAGAACTTTAGGCGAGGTAATGCCCATTAGACGAGTCACCAAATGGACTTGGTGATCACCAGACTCTCTTTTCTTCCTTCTTTGAGCTCGCTTCGTTCCTTTTTTCAATGTAGTGTCCATGCGTTGTTCCTCAATCTAAATATCTGGAAATCAAGAATTTTACATCAGTTATTGGCACAAAATAAGCATTTGAGGACACACAAACTATCCAAATAAAGCCCTAAATGAGTCCAAATCTCGAACTCATCAACACCCCCAACTTAAACTTTTTCTTGTCCTTAAGTAAAACTCTAGTTCAGTAGTTCAAAAAGGATGTCTCAAACAGTGCGACATAAGACTCAATCATGAATGCACACAACAAGACTCAACTAACTCAACACAATAAGACTCAACTAACTCATGCAAAGATCAATTGTGCACTCAAAGATTCAAGCTGACTCACCATTATCAAAGATTCTCAAGTTCACCATACTTGCTTCAAATGCAAGTTCTAGCTCAACAAAGGTACTTAAATGCCCTCACACAAAGAATGATTCCATAATCACACACAATGGTTCTACAATTTAGAGCTCCGAAATCACGATCAACACTCACACTCACAAAGATGAACAAACACATGACTCCACCCATAGGTTTACCCCTTTTTTAATCAACACTTGTTTCAGCTCACTCAAGATCAAAAAGGTCTTTTCAAGGCTTGTAATGGGGCAGAGTGTAATGGTATGGTCATTTAGGCTTAGTGGCTACTATACTCATCAAAGGTGGTGTGAACAACACTTCCTTCCCTTTTCTTCATCATTTTCCAATTTACCCCATTATCCATTTTCAATGAAACTTTGGACACCCCATTTCTCTTCGCAACTTTATTTCAAAAAAATTTCTTTTTCATTCTTCTTTTCTTTTTCTCTTCCTTTTTTTTTTAATGGAGGGGTTCCATCTTTTTCACAAC
Source organism: Solanum tuberosum (assembly GCF_000226075.1). Taxonomy (NCBI): domain Eukaryota; kingdom Viridiplantae; phylum Streptophyta; class Magnoliopsida; order Solanales; family Solanaceae; genus Solanum; species Solanum tuberosum. The sequence continues at coordinate 189,976 of NW_006239210.1, read as the reverse complement.
CATTGATCAAGGGAGACTTCTCTACATTTTTTATTTACCTTCTCTTTTAACCACACCCCAAACTTAGGCTTTTGGCCTAAGTTGGTTATTCAAACCAACCACATCTCATGAGGATTAATGGTGAAGAAATAAAGAAAGGTCACAATTGCATCAAATTTCTTCCAAGAAAAAGGGTAAGGCTCAAAGGGTGCTCAAACAAAGATCACACACTTACAATGTAGGCCACAAAAGAGGTATAATGTCAAATTGTTTCACTCTTTAAAATTGTTGCCTAAGATCATTTCAAGAGATCACCTCTTGGTCAACCGGACCAACGGGGCTAATTCTGGGTGTCATGACACAGGGTTCACGGTAAGGTCATCACACAAGGCATTGGCACCAAATATCAAACAAGCCTCCACACTTTTGCTAGTGTGCAATGATCATTACAAGAGACTCATTCGATAACTGGCTAGTCACAACGAGATGCAAAAAGTTCACATATTGCCTATGCACCTTCATTTTGCCTCATCGTAGCCGCATATTGATGTTTGTTCGAATGAGAGCACTATTCAAGTCATCGGTATTGAACAAGACCGATACTCAAATTTAAACAACAACAACCACAATTATATACACAAGAGGTGGCATAAAATTTTTGGAAGTGTCCAAAATTATTTACATTCAAAATAAGGAGCCACAAGCTGAAACATCCACAAAAATAGTGTCACAACACAAAATGTATCACATAACCCAATATATAAAGAAACTATCTTCAACAAAAGAGGTAGGTATGAAAATACCTAACCCCACCACAAACAAACAAAAAAATTGTCCTTAAATGTAAGAAACATCCAAAAATCAATAAAGAAAGACAGAGAGGAAGGTAAAGAGGGATCTTGTCTACACAGTCGCTCCATCTGTCGAGGCATCAGTTCCCGCTACAATATTCTAATTTTGAGCATCAGTGCCCAGAGTCACATAACCAGTACTAGCTCTACTAGGGTCAGCCAAAGGTGTGTCTGCCAATGAGGTCTGCACAACTGCATCTACCATGGCCTCATTAATCTCTGTAAGGCCCTCGTACGGAACCTCCTCAGCAACCCCAAACATCTGCTTATCCGTCTCAGCCTTAAACTTAGGACCAGTTATTTCCTCAGCTCAAACATCATCTCTAGTGGTAGCCGGAGGCATATCTGGCTCAATTGGAACATCTGGGATCTCCACTGTACCAAAAATCATAGACATGTCGATGGACTTCAGGTGGTCCACATTTCTCCCCAGCGCAGCAATAGCGGCCTTTAGGGCCAGCACCTCCTCGGTATCCCCTTGTCCATGTTCACACACCACTATCCTAGCCACAAGTGCATCAATGGTAGCACTCAAGGATGTCACAACATCAGCGAGGGTTGTCTAAATAATGCCCGGAATGGAGGCCTAGAATGTAATGACCTGGAAAATTAGTAAGTGAACTAGAGCCTTAATGTTAGGGTTAGTGTAACATTAGGTTTTTGTCTAGGCTATTTTAGAACTAAATGGATTAGGGTAGAAGCCTAGGGAGAGGGCAAGGGCCTAAGCTAGCAAGGGAGAGTGAAAGAGAACTCGTTATTTGATGGACCTAGTTGGTGATTGGGCTGCCTGATCGCCCAAGTGACTTGTCGATGCGCCAAAGTGCACTTGGGGTCGCCTAGTGGGTGGTCCAATTGACCTAGGTTCTATAAAAAAAAATGGCGATCTATGTCGTGATTCGCCGGTTGGGTTGGCGAATCGCCTAACATACCACCCCAATCCCCTAGAAAGCTGCCCATTTAGGGAGCCTACTGGAAATTTAGGCGAGCCAAGGGACCATTAGGTGATTCTCCTAATGCCCTTGGTGAGCCAAGGGGTGCAAAGGGCGAGCTAAGTCATGTTGGATAGCAAATTTTAAGTTAAAACTTTAAGGGTCCTTAGTTCTTTTCAAAAGTTGAGTCCACATTATTTTATTACTTTCATAGCAAGTATATAACCTTTTTAGACTTGAAATTCCTTCAATTAAGTCAGTTTTAAAGGAAACCAAAATCAACTCAAAAGAGTTCATCCCTTCCAAAATTTCTCTCTCTACAAAACCTCCATTGTTGAAGAAGAAGGAAAAGAGGTTAAGGCTTGAAGATTCAAAGTGTTTCTCCCCAAATTTATAGGAAAACTACAATAAGGTATGGTGATCCTTTATCTAGGAGTAGCTTTCACCCCTAGAGTCCATTCAAAAGAAATTTTAAAGCTTTCAAGTTTCTCAAAAACCTAGGGTATTACTCTAAATCATAGGTTCCTTCTTCAAATGTTTTCAAAGTTTTATTAATGACAAATTATGATTGAATTAGTGTTTAATTGATGATTTATGATGAAATTAGTCTAAGAACCCATGAATTTCCTCAATTCCTAAATTGTGCCTTTATGAAGTCGGTTTGTTGATTATGAATATATGCGAATGGAATATATCTAAATTGCTTAGTTTATGGAATTAATTCATTATCCATGACTAAATTATAGTAAATAATTGGTGTGTTGGTGATTTGGGATTCATGGTCTTGAAGGGCAAAATATGAAGAATTGAAGTATGATTATGATGTATGCATATGAACGTGAAATCAATGAAGGTATTGTGATCATGTCATGAATGTATTGTGTTATTATAGAAAGGATATTTCTCAATATGACACTATGAATGTTGATGATGGAATGTGAAGGGTTCTTCAATGTAATGTTGTATCTTGAATTGGTAGGCTTCATGCATCCTTTTCTTGTATTAATGAATGTGACCTTGAATATTGTATCTTGAATTGGTAGACTTAGGCATCTTCTTCTTGTATATAAATGTGTCTTGACTTGATGAATATGAATGGATAGGCCAATGACATTCCTTTCATAAATGAATGATGAACTATTCTAAGCTATGTCATGAACCGGTGGACCTAGTGTTGGTAGCCCTTCATGATGAGACTAGAAAATAATGTGATGATAAACCGTGATTCGGTAGACCTAGTGTAGGTGGCCCTTTCATGGGTGAAAAGATGAACCTCGAATCGATAGACCCAATGTTGATGGTACCCTTTCTTAGAATGTCAATGAGCTATAATTTAGTACCTTGAATCGGTAGACCTAATGGTGTTGGCCCTTTCATGTGTAATGTAATTTGGGTCGGTAGGCCTAATGTTGGTGGCCCTTTCAAGTACAATAATGTTAATGGAAATGAACTAGTCTATGGGAATGGAGGCCAAGCACCGAGTGGATATGGTAAGATGGAAACTCTCCCAATGTTAGGCTAGGATTCCAATGAATATCTTCTTGTCCCATAACTATGTTCCCACATAGGATATTAGCTAGTGGAATCCACCTAAACTAAAATGTTACTTGTTCTACCTTAGGCAAGTAGAACTCCTTTCTTCGGTGTAGGGTTATATGACACCGGATCCCATGATCTAGCTCTCATGGTCTATGTCGGTTAAATGCTTATTCCCATCATGTGAGATGTGCATTATGGTTTTTTGAGAATTTCTATGAAGTGTAGGTTGTAGTATGGGATGCTATCCATGCATTGCATTAGTAGGCTTTGAGAGGGCTATAGTGAGTTCTCTAATGTCTTAATGACTATTGTATGAATGTGCTCTTAAAGAAGCTAATAAAGAATGTTGACCTAAATGCTTAATGTGATGATGCATGCTATACTTGGGTTATATTATGAGTTATTTTCTCTTGTCATGATATATGAAATGAATGTGTTCCTTATGTATGAGTATTGTCTAAAGATTAAAAGCAAGAATGTCAAGTTCACTTTTGGTGGCCTTAATGTGGTACTTAGTGTGGATGGTGGTATGGAACGCTATTAATACATTGCATAAAGTATAGCTTGGGGTTACTTAAGGTGAATGGTTAATGTGATGAAATGGTTTATATGTTGAAAATGTTCAAATGTGATGTTATGACTTGTATGTTGCTTAAACTTGTATTGTATGCCTATTATACTAATGTTCATAATATTTTCTCAAATTGGAATAATGCATGGTTTCCAACCAAATGTCCCTTTAAAGCATGATTTTTGCATGGTCATCATACTTAGTACATTTCTGTGTGCTAACTTATATTTCTTCGATGTTTACAAGTGTAGGTTTTGGCAAGTGAGTTGCTTTCATTCTAGTTCAAGGGCTTGGATTGAGATTCTTCCAAGGCTAAGTGGTATGTCCTCATAGATCGAGGACAAGTATTTTTAATGTTCCATTTCTTTCATGTTTCGAGAATGTTTTTAGATGGCCGTTTGAGGCAATAGACTTCCGCTGTTTTAACCAAAGTTTTTCGATAATATGTTTTTTAATGAAGCTTTTAACTCCACACTATTTTGATTATCTCATGTTATGCATGCTAAGAGGCTTGTCGAGACCCTTTGAGGTCAAGTACGCCGTGTCACGTCTAGGGGGTAGTCTCGGGTCGTGACAAACTTCTTATGAGAGCACAAGGTTTTGGGAATGGTTTTTAGGATTGATGTCTCACAAGCCACATCTAGTAGAGTCTTGTTCATCGGTGTGAGTTACGACACATCTATGAGTGAGAGATTATAGGGCGTTAGGAAGGTACACTTCTTTCATTATTCTTGAAGTTGTGCCTTACAGTTTAGTTCTATAAGTGTCCTTTTCCGAACCCTTCTCTTGTGTTTATAGGATATGAATACAAGGGCGAATCCAAGAAGGATGGAAGAGGAGATTGTGAATGAGGGAGTTCCTCCCCAAGGTCTTCAAGGTGACCAAGTTTTTCTAGGAAATCAAGGCAATTAAGTTCCGATTGATGCCCCGGCAATGACCAATGAAGAAATTAGGTCGACTCTTTTGATAATGGTTCAAGCTGTAACTACTCAAGCCCAAGATATGACGGTCCAAGCTACTAGGGGTGTTGAGGCAAATGTGAATCCTATTGTGAGTACTATGGTTTCTAGGTTGAGAGACTTTGTGAGGAAGAAATCTCCGATGTTTCTAGATTCCAAGGTGGGAGAGGATTCCCAAGAGTTTTTGGATGAGGCGTATAATGTAGTTAATGCTATGGGGATGACTTCTATAGAAAAAGCATAACTTGCTGCCTATGAATTGAAGGATGTTGCCCAGGTTTGGTTCACCCAATGGAAGGCCAATATGCCGGTTGGAGCGGGACCCATAGAATGTGAAGTTTTTAAGGAAGCATTCCTTGGTGGGTTTTTCCCCGTGAAAAAGGAGAGGTTAAGATGAAAGAGTTTATCAATCTTAGGCAAGGTAACATGAGTGTGCAAGAGTAGTCCTTGAAATTTACCCAATTGTCTAAGTACGCTCCATCTTTGGTTTCAAATCCTAGGATGAGATGAGTCGATTTGTGACGGGAGTTTTCGACCTAGTTGAGGAAGAGTGCCGTACGGACATGCTCCATGATGATATGAACATTTCTAGGCTCATGGTATATGCTCAATGTATTGAGGAGTCCACACTTAAAAGGAAGAATAGGGAGTTGAAGAGGTCTAGGACCGATGAGAAAGGTCAACCAAGGTTCAAAAACAGAACTCCAAACCAAGATTTCTCAAGCACTCTTAGGGTTAACCAAAGAGAAAGGAAGTGGGTCTCCATTTCCTAAACCCATTTCTGCCAATTGTGGAAAGAAACATTTTGGGAAGTGCCTAGCTGGTACTAGTGGGTGCTATGGGTGTGGAAAGAATGATCATCAAGTGAGAAATTGCCCTACTCTTACGGCCAAAGGAAGACAGGCTAACCAAGCTTCATATAGTGGCCCTGATCCTAATGCTCCAAAGAATAGTCGTTTCTATGCACTTCAAGCTAAAGAGGGAAAAGTAGGTCTTCCGGATGAAGGCAATGGTAAGTGATGGTTTCTTATAGTTGAGAATGTTTTATTGAGGTCCCTATGCTATTTTCATGTTTGCCTTAGAATGGGTTTACTCTTAAGGGGGAGATGGTATGTTGAATAGTAGGGTTGTTGAGAGTTTTGATATCCTTATCTCTTTCCTTCTATTCCTATTCAAGCTTGAGACCAAGAGTTCCTTGTAGATTGTTTCATGATTTGGAGTCATGTGTGATTATGTGTTTCCATGGTCTCCTTAAGTTATGCATGTTCTTGATGAGTTTATGTTTAAATGAGAAAATGAGTTTTATGAATTATGTTCCTTAGGTTGATGTGCATCTAGTATGAGTTGTATATATGATTCATTAGGTTGATTGCTGAACATGCCTAAATATGCTTTTAAGAGAAATTGCATAATGTGCCTAATGATGTTATGATGAGCATGATTTGAGTTGGAGAAGGTAATTCCACCAATGAAATGAGAAATGTTGATGTTTTCATGCATAATGAGTTTGTAGATGTTGTTTCTACTTTCTTGTGTTGCATTGAGTATGTTTGACATGGAGTTGATGTTTCCTCCTAGTTTTGTGTATTGGTATGATGTTGCATGCATGATGGGCTGCTAGTCTCGAGTCGTTATCCCTTAAAGTATTTAAAGTGTCATTCGAGGATGAATGTTCCTAGGGGGGAGATAATGTAACGACCCGGAAAATTATTAAGTGAACTAGATCATTAACGTTAGGGTTAGTGAAAACTTAAGTTGATGTCTAGGCTGTTTTAGAGTTATGTAGTAGAGTAGAAGCCTAGGGAGAGGGCAAGGGACTAAACTAGCAAGGGAGAGTTAAACAGAACTCGTTATTTGATAGACCTAGTTGGCGATTGGGCAGCATGATCGCCCAAGTGACTTGGCGATGCGCCAAAGTGCACTTGAGGCCACCAAGTGGGATGTCCCCTTGGCCTAGGTTCTGTTATAAAAGGGCGAGCAATGTCGTGGTTCGCCGGTTGGGTTGGCAATTCGCCCAACATACCACACCCATATCCTAGTGAGCTGTCCATTTAGGGAGCCTACTAGAAAATTAGGCGAGCCAAAGGCCCTTTAGGTGAGGCGCCTAGTGCCCTTGGCGAGCCAAGTCGTGGTGGCTAGCAAATTTTAAGTTAAAACATTAAGGGTCCTTAGTTCTTTTCCAAAGTTGAGTCCACATTATTTTATTCCTTTCCGAGCAAGTATATAACCTTTTTATACGTGAAATTCCTTCAACTAAGTCACTTTTAAAGGAAACCCAAATCAACTCAAAAGAGTTTATCCCTTCAAAAATTTCTCTCTCTACAAAACCTCCATTGAAGAAGAAGAAGGAAAAGAGGTTAGGGCTTGAAGATTCAAAGTGTTTCTCCCCAAAATTTAGAGGAAAACTACAATAAGCTATGGTTATCCTTCATCTAGGGGTAGCTTTCACCCCTAGAGTCCATTCAAAAGAAAGTTTAAAGCTTTTAAGTTTCTCAAAAACATAGGGTATTACTCTAAATCATGGGTTCCTTCTTCAAACGTTTTCAAAGTTTTATTAATGAAAAATTATGATTGAATTAGTGTTTAATTGATGATTTATGATGAAATTAGTCTAAGAACCAATGAATTTCCTCAATTCCTAAATTGTGCCTTTATGAAGTGGGTTTGTTGATTATGAATGTATGCGAATGGAATATGTCTAAATTTCTTAGTTTATGGAATTAATTCATTATCCATGACTAAATTATAGTAAATAATTTGGGTGTTGGTGATTTGTCATTCATGGTCTTGAAGGGAAAAATATGAATAATTGAAGTATGATTATGATGTATGCATATGAACGTGAAATCAATGAAGGTATTGTGATCATGTCATGAATGTATTGTGTTATTATAGAAAGGATATTTCTCAATATGACACTATGAATGTTGATGATGGAATGTGAAGGGTTCTTCAATGTAATGTTGTATCTTGAATTGGTTGGCTTCATGCATCCTTTTGTTGTATTGATGAATGTGACCTTGAAAGTTGTATCTTGAATTGGTAGACTTAGGCATCTTCTTCTTGTATATAAATGTGTCTTGACTTGATGAATATGAATCGATAGGCCAATGGCATTCCTTTCATAAATGAATGATGAACTATTCTAAGCTATGTCTTGAACCGGTAGACCTAGTGTTGGTAGACCTTCATGATGAGTCTACAAAATAATGTGATGATAAACCTTGATTCGGTAGACCTAGTGTAGGTGTCCCTTTCATGGGTGAAATGATGAACATTGAATCGGTAGACCCAATGTTTATGGTACCCTCTCTTTGAAAGTCAATGAGCTATTATTTAGAACCTTGAATCGGTAGACCTAATGGTGGTGGCGTTTTCATGAGTAATGTACTTTGGGTCGGTAGGCCTAATGTTGGTGGCCCTATCAAGTACAATAATGAAAATGAACTACTCTATGGGAATGTAGCCTAAGCACCGAGTGAATATGGTAAGATGGAAAGTCTCCCGATGTTAGTCTAGGGTTCCAATAATCATTATTAGCTTGTGGAATCCACCTAAGCTAAAATGTTACTAGTTCTACCTTAGGCAAGTCGAACACCTTCCTTCGGTGTAGGGTTATATGACACCAGATTCCATGATGTAGCTCTCATGGTCTATGTCGGTTAAACGCTTATTCCCATCATGTGTGATGTGCATTATGGTTTCTTGAGAAGTTCTATGATGTGTGGGAGGTAGTATGGGATGCTATCCATGCATCGCACGAGTAGGCTTTTAGAGGGCTATAGTGAGTTCTCTAATGTCTTAATGACAATTGTATGAATGTGCTCATAAAGAAGCTAATAAAGAATGTTGATTTAAATGTTTAATATGATGATGTATGCTATACTTGGGTTGTACTATGAGTTATTTTCCCTTGTCATGATATATGAAATGAATGTGTTCCTCATTTATGAGTATTGTCTATAGATGAAAAGGAAGAATGGTAAGTTCACTTTTGGTGGCCTTAATGTGGTTCTTAGTGTGGATGCTGGTATGGAACGCTATTCATACATTGCACAAAGTATAGCTTGGGGTTATTTCAGGTGAAGTGTTAATGTGATGAAATGATTTATATGTTGAAAATGTTCAAATGTGATGTTATGACTTGTATGTTGCTTATACTTGTATTGTATGCCTATTATACTAATGTTCATAATATTTTCTCAAATTGGCATAATGCATGGTTCCAACCAAATGTCCCTTTAAAGCATGATTTTTGCATGGTCATCATACTTATTACATTTCTGTGTGCTAACCCATATTTCTTCTATTTTTACTACAAGTGTAGGTTCCAACAAGTGAGTCACTTGCTTCCTAGTTCAAGGGCTTGGATTGAGATTCTTCCAAGGCTAAGTGGTATGTCCTCATAGATCAACGACAAGTATTTTTAATATAGATATCTTTCATGTAGTAGACATTGTTAGACTTTCGATTTTAAAGGGTCGTGTCCCTATTCTTGTTACGAGAATGTTTTTAGCTGGCAATGTGAGACAATAGACTTCTGTTGATTTCACCAAAGTTTTTCAATAGTATGCTTTTTAATAGAGGTTTTAATTCCACACTATTTTGATTATCTCATGTTATCAATGCTAAGAGGCTTGTAGGAGACACTTTGGGGTCAAGTACACCGTGTCATGTCTAGGGTGTATTCTCGGGTCGTGACATCAAGTCTGGAAGCACGACAATCAATAGAATGACTCTTCGGGACAACATCCAACGGTTTAAGCGTTTGGAGGGCGAGCCAATTCTTGAGACTTGGCTACGATTCAAGAAGTTGGGGAACTGATGTTTCTGTAATCGAGACACAACTTCTGATGCAAGTGTCTACGATCGTACAATAGTTTAGTAACCCAATGGGTTCGGCGATTCACAGATCTTCATTTCTTTGTTCTTTTAGCTTCTTTTGTTCCTTTTTGCTCGATAGTGTCCACGCTTTCCCTCAAATATCAAATACCTGAAACATTAAAGTTTTCATAAGATATCGGGATAAAACATGCATTTGAGGACACTAATTTCATCAAAATATAGCCCTAAATGAGTCCAAATCGTGGACTCATCAACACCCCCAAGTTAAACTTTTGCTTGTCCTCAAGCAAACTCAAGTTCAGCCGTTCAAAAAGGGTGTCTCGAACAGTAGTACACAAGACTCGATCATGAATGCACACAACAAGACTCAATTTACTTATTCAAAGATCAAATGTGTACTCAAAGATTCAAGTAGTGACTCGCCAATATCAAAGAATCTGATGCTCACAATACTTGCCTCAAATGCAAGTTGAGGCTCAACTAGAGTGTTCGAATGCCCTCACAGAAAGGATGATTCCATATTCGCACATAATGATTTAATCATTAAAAGTTCAGGAATCACATGCAACTCTCACATTCACAAAGATGAAAACAATGCATGCTTTAACCTATAGGTTTGCCCGTATTTTCCAATCGACATTTGTTTAAGCTCATTCAAGATCAAAAAGGTCTTTTTTTTAGTCTTAAAATGGGGCTGAGTGCAAACGTATGGTCATTTAGACTTAGTGACTTTTATCCTTATGAGATGCGGTATTCACAATACTTCCTTTCCTTTTCCTTCATCATTTTTGCTAGTGCTCATGAGTCATCTTATTATCAACTTTCCATGGATTGTTTGGGAAACCCATTTGTTTTGTACTTTATTCCACAACTTTCTGTTTCATTCTTTTTCTTTTTCTTTCTCTTCTGTTTTTTTTTATATGGAGGGCTTCCATTTTTCTCAACACCATGGGTTAAAGGAGACTTTCCTTACACTTCTTGACTTTCCTTTTTTCTTTTTCACCACACCCCCAACATAGGCTTTTGCCCTGAGTAGGCTATTCAATTAACCACAATTCAAGAGGATTAAAGATATTGGATTAAGAAAGGTCTAGTTTTCATCAAGTTTCTTCCAAAGAAGGGTAAGGCTCAAAAGGTGTTCAAGAGAGAATCACACGCTCACAAGGTAGGTCACAAAAGAGGTATATGTCAAATTGGCTCACACTCGTAGAAGTTGCCTAAGATCATATCCAGAGATAGCATCACTTAGTTGACCAGACCAACGGGGAAAATTCTACGATCTATCATGCATAGTTCATAGGTAAGCTCATCACACTAGGCATCGACACTATAGTCAAACAAGACTCCACACTTTCGCTACTGTTCAACGGTCAATACAATAGTCTCGATTCGATACTAGTCTAGTCAAAATGAGATGCAAAGAGTTCACATATTGTATATGCAACTTAATTTGGCCTCATCGTAGCGGCGCATTCATGTTCGTTCGATTGAGAGCACTATTCAAGTTATCGGTATTGATTGGAACCGAGACTCAATATTTTGCAAAAGAACAGCCACATTCCCACACAAGAGGTGGCAAATTTTTTTGGACGGGTTAAAATATTTGTTTCAATAACATAAATAAAAGGAGCCATAAACTCAATCATCCACAGAAACAAATAAAACACATTTTTAAAATAACACAACCCAAATATATACACAAAACACAACTGTCAACAAAAAAGGTGTGGGCCTCACTCCACCACAATTAAAAAGTATTTTTCCTCAAATTCAACTAAAAGTGTCGGGCTCTCGGTGGCTGGTGTAGCAGTCTGTATATGGGCATCAGTGCCCGAAGTAGCCTCAAACGGAATAGCAATGCCAAATCCACTAGAAGCTGCTATGGACGTCTCAGTCCACAATGTCTGGATCACCACCTGCATAACCATCCCTATAAGATCTGGTAAGTCTCTAAATATGCCCTCATCTTTTCTCTCCACAACATGTACTGATATCGATACCTCGTCGCTCTCTGCATGTGTTGTGCCATCCCCCTGCACATCTCCGGTGGTAGCCGAAGGAATCCCCGAGGTCTCAGGAGCATCTTCATCATCTGCATCCTACATCAGTGAAGTTAAGTCTGCGGCCTTCAAATAGTCTACATCCTTCCTCAAACTCGTAACCTCGACTTTTAAAGTTGTCACTTCAGAGGCCTCCCCCTGTCTGCTCTCACAAGCAATGGGTTTTACTGTCAAGGCATCAACAGAAGTCTGAAGGAGGGTGAGTGCTGCTAGTATGGCACTATCAATCATCCTCGAGATGGATCTCTCCAATCGGGTAGCTCTCACATCAGCTGAATAGGCAAACTGCCCCATCTTCAGGATCATAGCCTGAGTAATCCTAGCAGGCTGGGAGTATGAGGAAGGACATAGAGCTTGTGAGGAAGAGGAAGAAGTTGCGGGTATACCTAAGGGCTCAGAGGTTGGAGTAGGCAAAGGTGCCTCTGCTGGTAATGAGTCAATATTGATCAATGGATAAGTGTCTGCTGGAGCTGCTCTCCTCCTGTCAACCTCCTCTCGAGTGAACTGGGCCTCAATATGCCAGATTTCCATGGAGGATGAAGGGATGACTTCTATATCATTCTCATGATCTCGGGGTACTCCGGCAGGCCGACATTACTTAGTGATCAAAACTGGGAATGGCAGGGAGGTAACTCTCTACTTGGCTCTCATGGCTATCTCCTTCGAAGTCAGCAGTCCTAGGTCGATCTGCCTCCTGGCCATGATAGAACCAAGGCAAGCCGCCTTAGGATGGCGCAGAATAGACTCGTTCTGAGATGGCATGATAGTGTTGTTGATGAAGCCAAACCAGAACCTAGAGGCGATGTTCATATCCCTCTTCTCAATGGGAGCTCCAACATTCATCCACCGTGGGGTTATGTCAAAAATCATCGGAGCCAACCAACCCTTCAAATCATCCAGGGACTGAAGAATGGGCAGCCCCTCGTGAGGAAGAACAGAGTGCAGCGGTCTACCCGGTACAACATTAATATGCTCGTTGTGGCACTCAACTTCCTTGACTCTAACCATGACCGACTTCACCGGTGTAAACTCACTGGCCTTCTTCTTGTTCTTAGGCACCAACTGCCCATAAGTAGTGTAAAACTCTCTTAACCAAGATGCAATGTAGGGGTCTCGGGGCAGTGTGAACCGCTTGAATCCATGGTATTGAATAGTTTCAAGCACATCAGGATGCTTGCCTTCCAGACCCTCCATAGATAGCAACTTCTCCCCTATGATAGTGCGGACTCCTTCATCTTTTAGTCTGTTCAGCAATCTAGGTGGAGGAGCAATAGGCAGTGCAGGAGTTACTGAGGGTGCCTGAGCTGGCACTACATCTGATTCAGGAGGATTTGCAGCTAATGAAACTCTGGTGGGTGTGTGTCACGACCCAAGCCTAAGGCCTAGACGTGACATGGCGAATGAGGAACCTGAAGGAACCCCAAACAAGCCTCTCAAACTTGTCATCACACTTCATCGGTCGCGGAAGTACTTTCAACATTAATTAACGGGAAATAGGGACTAAGGGCAAACCATTTCAAAATGACATCATAGAATAAGAGTCAAGCTCATTTACAAAATACTTGTCCAACGCACACCTCTACATACATAGATAGGACGGGGCCATGACATTCTACCGGCTCCCCTCA
>NW_006239210.1:129097-175455 GCF_000226075.1 Solanum tuberosum | reverse complement strand
TAGAAAAATTTTGAGGCGGGTGAACAGTAATATGAACAGTAAATTCGCTACTGGAATTGCCCTTTTTCTGCCGGACCGATTTTACGAAAATGGGCATAACTTCTTCGTCCGAACTCCGAATGAGGTGAAACGAAGTGCGTTAGGTAGCTAACTCAAAGGGCTTTCCATGGATATGTTATTGGCCACCCAATAATTTGTGTGCTAGGAGATATGACCCTCCAAAGTAGACCCTCGAAAAGGCTTCACTTGGAAATTTCGGATTTTGATACGGTTGCTCTAAAATTTGGGTTAGACCCATTTCCCACTCAATTTGACCCCCTAAACAAAATTATGAAGTCGGATTTTCAAAAAACGAAATAGATTTTTTTATATATAGCTAAACAAGTTTCAGGTAACTTCCGAAGCACATTTTTAAGAACTTTTTGGGTCATTTCAGTGTGGGTGTGGGTTCATGTCTATGTCGAAGCCTATTCGGTCGGTGAATCAATAGTTGATTATCTTCAGGCTCAGACAACTCAACTTGGGTCTCCATAGATACTTCTTTCTTTGCTATATGCTTTTTCTTCTTGCCTTTGTCTCCTGGTGGGGGATTTTTCTGTCGTTTATGTGGAGGATGTGATCCTCCTTCATTTATCGTAATGAACTTTATCTTTTTCTAAGGTGGCTCGATTAAATTGGTACATACCATATCTGCAAAAGATCAAGAAGAACCTCAAATGCAAGCACCAAAAAGTTATTGCAGACAGACTCGCCGATCCAGTTGGTGAGTCGCCGAACCTCTTTAGCGAGCTAAGTCGAACTTGGTGAAGGGATTGGCTCAACAATTAAGACATGTCGGTGATAGGGAGTGTCCTTCGGCAAATCGCCGACTACTTTCGGTGAGCAAGCTTTGTCCACTAAAAGTTACAATGCACAAGGGTTCGAGGGATGCAGATAAAGTGCGATAATGAGTACTTTCGACGAGTCGCCGACTACCTTCGGCGAACTCAGGCCTCTCGTTGAAAGTTACCCACTCAAATCACAAAGTTGACAAACGATTAAAAAGCGAGATCAGGAAAATAGACGAACCGCCGAGTGATTTGGCGAGCTTGACCCAACTCGCCGAATGACCCAACGTGCCCATTTTCAATTCACCTTCTCGAATTCAACCCCGCAATCCCCGAAAACAAAATCAAAGCATGCACTAATGAAATTCAAACGAGACCCATACTACCCATCACCCCGAGATACTCATATTTTTCCTGGTTTTGTCACAATTGGCCATTTGATGATATTTGCTCTTAAAAGTGGTGTCACCTGCTCTATCATTGAGCAATTTTCGACATTTAGCACAAATGTGGGCTACTCAGACTTCACCCAATCAATTTAACCACACGCAACCATAATGAAACTCATTAAAGAGCACAAAAGCCACGGGCATTTGACAATCAAACATTACGAGCAAGATTTTTAAGTTAAAATAGGGCGATCTGCATCGAGGTCGTCGACCTGGTCTGCAACACGCGAAACTACGTCGTAAGTCCACCGAGTTTTACAAACTCTACCTTGATCTTGAATTGAGCCAAATGGCGAGTCAAGTTGGGCTTGTCGACCTCTTCGGCAATCCGCCGACTGACCATTGTCTCGCCAATCTATATTTTTCACCACTTTCCTCATTAAAACCTGCACCACTAACACACCATTATTCATAAAAGCAAATTAAAGAATTTAAAACCTTGGGTTGCCTTCCAAGAAGTGCCTTATTTAACGTCGTGGAACGATGCGAGTCCTTACTCATTCCCCATTGGTTGGTTTGGCCGTAGTGTTACTAGGTAACCCCAATAGTTCATTTGAGTGAAGAGGAGGCATCGCATAATTCAGGAGTGTCCTGATCAACTGGATCGATCTAGAGTGAGAGCCAACAATTTGATTCAACACTTCAATACTCTCTTTCATCTCTTCCAACATTTGATCTTGTTCGGTGATCTTTTGGAGAATGATTTGGAGTGTGTCCTAGACTCGATTGTTCTCCATGTCTCTAGACTGCTTCCTCTCGTGAGAAGGTATGTACCTCCCTTAATTCTTGCACTGGTCTTCCATCTCTATTATTTTTGTAGACAACTCGTTCAGCTGAGTTACCAGTGCGGTTAACTCGAATTCCCTCTTTACTTCTTGGCTCATCTCAGCCGAGTTGTCACCATTTCCCCCAGCCATGCTTAGGGTACCTACCTACATCAACTAATTAAAAGGAAAAAAAACTAAAAGTAAAATTAGTAAACTACGATTATTGAAAGAAGAATATGTCTTAAACTGAAAACTTTCACGTAACATCACTCCCAAGAAACGGCGCCATTTTGATGTTTGCATAATCAAGACACAACTTCCGATGCAAGTGTCTTCGATCGCACAATAGTTTAGTACCCCACCCAAGGGTTGCGGTTGAGTCCCAAGGGAGTGGGCTTGAGAATTAGTGGTTAAGGGAGAAAGTGCTAAACCTAATCGTAGCTAAAGACTTTGGCTAATGAAGTGTCAATGCTATGGGTGTCTTGTGTGCTTATCCGTATGAGACCAAGTTTGAGACGTTGTATAATGAAGAGGTAAATTCCTAGCCAACCAAGGTAGTGGTTATTGTTCAAACTACCCGAGGCAGGGTGGAAACGAAGGTTGGAATAGAGATGAAGGTTGGAAAGATCGATATTGTGAATGGAGGGATCGTAATCCAAATTGGAAGGATGGGGAGAAGGATAGGTATGTGCCTCTCCACGAGTGCTGAAAGCCAAAGTATTCGAAAGGTGGTCAGTCTAAGGATATGCTTTCTCGTATCCTCAATAAAGTTGAGGGGTCGGAAAAGAAGTTAAGGGAAATGAAAGAAGATCTGTCGACCATTAGTCAAACAGTCACTTCCCATTCAGTGTCGATCAAGCAATTGGAAACCCAAATAGGTCATAGCTCGTCTCATGTAAACCCGACACAGCAACAGGGGTTGCCTAGTGACACTATGTTCAACCCAAGAATGAGGTTTGAAGGTGGACTTGCGTCGTGCCATGACGTTAACTAAGGCGCTACTTGGGATGAAAACCAAGACCCTTTATTGCTTTATTTTTGTTTTCGTAAAATAATGGTGTGTTGATTGTGCAGGTTAAAGTGTGGAAAATGTTTGAAAACTGCAGGTTGGTGAACTAAAAAATCCACTTGGCGTATCACCGAAGAGGTCGGAGACCCCGACACAGAATGTCGTTAAACTCAAAAAAAAATTAAATTAGAGTCTGTAAAACTCGGCGAGCCAAGAGCAACTTGGTGAATCGCCGACCAAGCCAGCGATTCCGACGTAGACCGCCATTTGAACCCCCACAATAACTGGAGGTCCTATAAAACTCAGCGAGGTAAGGGTCCACTCCGCGTGTCAACGAGTGGATCGGCCAGAACGACTAATGTCGCTGAATGGGCGAGAACTGGACGGTTTTTAAATTCCAAAGGTGTAAACTTTCAAACTCTTCACTTTCGAACTTCGCAAACTCACACCTAGTTAGTATTTTCAATATTTTTGCATTCTATAAGTATTTTAGTCATTGATTTGTGCTCGCCTTGGGATTACTTTGCCGCCTAGAATTTCAATCTTATCTTTATCGTCATAAAATGTTGGTATTTCTGAACCCTGAGTTTATTTTATAGAATTTGTACTCATTTATGATATTCTTATCTTGTTGAAGTGTGTTGGGCCTCTCTGATAAGATTAGAATATTTGGAAGCCTATTTTAATTTGATAATCTTTCCCGTATTATTTATATTATTGAAATCCCGTATTCTTGTGCTTTAAAATGAATTAAATTTTGTGGGGTTGTGCTTACATGTTGCTTAGTTTTATTGGGTGAAGTCTGAGTAGCCCGTATTTTTGCCAAACGACGTAATTTGCCCAATGATAGAGCGGGTGACGTTCTACTTAAGGGTAAAAGTCGTCAATTGGCCAAATTTGGTAAAACTGTGAGAAATTTGAGTATCCCGGGGTGATGGGTGTTATGGGTCTTGCTTTAATTTCACAAGTGCAAGTTTTTTTCCAGGGGTTGCGGGGTTAAATTCGAGAAGTTGGGTTGAAAGTAGGCACGTTGGGTCATTTTGCGAGCTGGGTCGAGCTCAGCGAACCACTCGGCGATTCACCGAAGGTGCCCATCTCGCGTCTAATTTATGCTTTATTTGATGTTGGGTTCTATAACTTTTGGCGAGAAGCCTGAGGTTGCTGAAGTCACTCGGTGACTCACCGAAAGCCTTTTTGATCGCCCTTTTGTCTGCACCTCTTAGACCTTTTTGCACATTAACTTTCTGCGGGAAAGCCCTTGCTCGCCAAAAGTTGTCGGCGATTCGCCAAAAGATATTTACCATCGCCGATTTGCTAAAACTTTAGAGCCAATCCTTTTGGTGATCCCGATCTGGCTCGCCAAAGTGATTCGGTGACTCACCGAATGGATCAGCGAGTCTGTTTGCAACTATTTTTCTATGATTTTAATTTAAGTGTTTTCTAACTTTCTTAAATGTGTCGCATATATGGTCAGACCTAAAGGTGCAGGAAGAAACATGCCACCCCGAAGGAAGTCTAAGGGGATTACACTCAATGAGGATGTAGCTGCATCTAGAGGCAAAGCTACAAAACTTCCCTCAACTGGTGGGAAATGGAAAGGAAAGGCTCGAGCGTCACCAGAGGTCAGCTGTGATAGTGATGGTGTATATGCCACTAACCTCACAACCTCTGAGAGTGAGGATGAGCACCAGGAGTCCCATATTGCAACTTTTGAAGAGGATGAACTGATAGCAGCACTGAGGGTTGAGGTGCGATCCAAAAAGATGAATGATCTATCTAGTATCAGGACTTCTCAGGCCACTACCACCTCTTTTCCTCCAATTCCAGCTCAGGCAGTGGTGCTTCCACCACCAGTTAAAGTTCCTCCCCCAAAGTCTATGAACAAATTAAAGACTAAAGGGCTGAAAGGCTGAGGACAATCATCGAAGAGAACTTGTCAACTGATGGGTTTATTGATAGGCAATCGGAGATTATAAGTTGTCTGAACGCTGCCTAATTTAAAAAACTTCACCAAGCCCCATGGCACGTATTTTCCAAATTGGGTCCGGGAGTTCTATGCTACTTATGGGGGCTTAATATCACAGAAAAAGAAGTAGGCCGCAACATTCAAACCGGCTGACTATGTAGTTGTCCGCGGAAAGAAGGTGAAGTGTGATAGTGATGCTATCAATGCAGTCTTGGAGTGCTCAAATGATATCGACGATGATTGGTTGCACGTGATTAGAACTACATCCCATGAAAACATGAATAAGTGGTTAGCTCCATTGATATCAGATGGTACAACAGATGGATAGAGGACGGAACAGCTATAGAAAAGAAGGACATCAAGGTGGCAGCGAGGTATTGGTTTGATTTCATCAGAACCACTATCATGCCATCCCAAAATGAGTCAATACTATGCCACACCAAAGCAACCTGTCTTGGGTGCATCAATGATAGGACGAGGCTAAATTTAGGGAGGCTCATTACACAAGAGATGCTTATGCGGGCCAAGTAGCACTGGACCTCACTTCCCTCTGAGTATTGATCACCGAGTTGTGCAGAAGGGCTAGGGTCCCTAGAGATGCAAAGAAGGATGTGGAAGTGATTCCCATATCCTCCACCAATATCCAGAGGATCAAGGCATAATCTATAAAGGATCAGGCGGAGAAAAAGAAGGCAGCCCCGGTGTACTCATCCCCGGTTGTGGACACAGCCTCACTACCTGCAGAGGTATGTTTGCCTACTTCGGCCACTAGGCCTTCAGGTACCCCTACTGTTGTCCCTTCTAATACTCCAGGTTCTTCTGCTGCTACACTACCTCCTAGACCTATTGCTGCTGCTGTCTCCCGTACCCCACTCACCCATGTTTCCGTACTCCGGATGGGGCATCTTGCCCACTCTGCTGATCGTCGGGCTGCGAGACAGGAGACCTCTATTCCGGGCATTATTTAGACTTCCCAGGCTGATGATGTTACACTATTGAGCGCTATTATTGATGCCCTTGCAGCCAGGATAGAGGTGTGTGAGTGTGGTAAAGGGGCCACCGATGAGGTGATGACCTTGAAGGTCGCTATTGTTGTACTGAGGAGTGACCTGGATCAGTCGAAGTCCACCAACATGTCTATGATCTTCGGAATGGTGGAGATTCCTGATGTACCTGATATGCCTCCAGCTACCATCGGATATAATGTTAGAGTTGAGGAGGCAGCTGATCCAGAGTCAGAGGCGGAGGCAAACGAGGAAATGCTTGAGGCGGCTGAGGAAGCTTCATATGAGGTCCTCACTAAGACTGAGGAGGCCATCATATATGCAGTTGTGCAGGCTGCTTTGGCGGATACACCCTTGGTTGATCCTAGTGCAGCTACGGTTCCTTCTAATGTGACTCTGGGCATTGATGCCCTAGTTCAGAGAGTTACACCGGGCACTGATGCCTAGAAAGATGGAGCGACTATGTAGAGAGGATCCCCTCTTTACCTTCCTCTCTGTCTTACTTTATTTTAACTTTTGGATATTTTTGTTTTCATTTGAGGACAAATGACTTTATTTGTGGTGGGGTGAGGCCCACATTTTGTGTGATCTTTTGTTTGTGAATATTGGTTTTGTTTATATATTGGGTTTTGAGCTGTAATTAGGTCGTACACTACTTTTTCTGTAATGTTTAAACTTGTGTCTCCATGTTTTTAATTGTAAATGAATTTTGAACCTTCCGAAAAAATTTGCCACCTCTTGTTTCTGTTGAATGTGGTTGTTCTTTTGCAAATTTAAGTATCGGTTTTGGTCAATACCGAAGACTTGAAACTAGCTCATAATTGAACAAAAATTAATGTGCGGCTACGATGAGTCCAAATGAAGTTTCATAGTCAATATGTGAACTTGTTTCAACTCGTTTTGACTAGCCAAGTATCAAATTGAGTCTCTTGTGATGAACATTGCACACTAGAGAAAGTGTGGAGTCTTGTTTGTCATTAGTGTCAATCCCTTGTGTGACGAGCTTACCATGAACCATGCATGATGACACCTAGAATTTGCCCCGTTGGCCTGGTTGACTAAGTGATGCGATCTTTTGATATGATATCAGGAAACTTTGAAGAGTGTGAAACAATCTGACATTATACCTCATTTGTGGCCTACCTTGTGAGTGTGTGATCTTCGCTTCAACACCATTTGAGCCTTGACCTTTTCATGGAAGAAACTTGATGAAAATTGTGACCTTTCTTTATCCATTACCCATAATCCTCTTGAATTGTGGTTTGTTTGAATAGCCAACTTAGGCCAAAAGCCTATGTTGGGGGTGTGATGATAAGAAAAGGTAAATTAAGGAGTGCAATAAAGTTCCCTTTGACCCATGATTTTGAGAAAAATGGAACCCCTCCATATAAAAAAAAAGATAGAAAAAGAAGAAAAGAGAATGAAAAAGTTGTGGAATAAAGTTCTGAAAATGCAAAAACAAATTGGGTTTCCAACAGTCCATAGAAAGTGAATAATGGGATGACTTGTGAGCACGAATGAAAAATGATAAAGAAAAGAAAAGGAAGTGTTGTTCACACAGCATCTCATGAGGACTATAACCATTGAGCCTAAATGACCATACCTTTGCACTCAGCCCTGATACAAGCCTTGAAAACACCTTTTTGATCGTGAGTGAGCTGAAACAAATGTTGGTTGGAAAATATGGGCAAACATATAGGTGAAATCATGCATTATGTTCATCTTTGTAAGTGTGAGCGTTGCATTTGATTCCAGAACTTTAAATTGTGAACCATTGTGTCTGAATATGGAATCATCCTTTGTGTGAGGGCATATGAACACCATTGTTGAGCTTGAACTTGCATTTGATGCAAGTATGGTAAGCTTGAAATTCTTTAATAATGAAGAGTCACAACTTGAGTTTTTGAGTGCACAATTGATCCTTGCATGAGTAAGTTGACTATTTTTGTGTGCATTCACGATTGAATCTTGTGTAGCACTGTTTGAGACATCCTTTTTGAATTGCTGAACTCGAGTTTAACTTGAGGACAAGCAAAATTTTAAGTTCGGGGAGTTGATGAGTCCACGATTCAGACTCATTTAGGGCTTTATTTTAATATATTTAGTGTCCGCAAATGCATATTTTGTGCCAATAACTGATGTAAATCCTTGAATTTTAGGTATTTGGATAGAGGAACAAAGGATGGACACTAATGAGCAAAAAGGAACAAGGAAATTGAAAGAACGAAGAAAAGAAGACCTGAGGATCGCCTAAACCATTAGGCCAGTCGGCGAATGGCCATAATCTCACCTAATATTTTAGTGTGCCAAGCCCTGAAGAAGAAAATCAAGTCGGCAATAGAAATGAGCAATCAGCGAGTCGCCGAATGGTTCCATGATGTAGTCCCATATCACCCAAAGTTACAGAACTTGAAGTGGTTGAAGGACAAAGCAAAAAGGCGATGAAAGTGACCAAAGGGCAGATCGCCGAGTGGATCGACGATCCTGACTTATTGCGCCGAATGTTCCTTCGCATCACATTTTCGGCAACTATAAATACATTTTTGAATATTTAGTTCAGAGGAATCAATCTTAATGAAAATTAGAGAATTTTCATTATTGTTTAGTTTTCAAGCTTGAGAACTTAGAACTGAATAAAGAGACAATATTTTCTTATCTTTGAAGATTTGAAGATTTCCATTTCTGAGAAATTGGAAGTGGGTGTTGAAGATTCTTCATCTTAGACCTTTGTAAAGACTATATCAATCCTACTAAGTTTATGGAACACAACTAGGTAACGAATTTTTACCTTTTTATTATGTCTAGCTAAAACCCCAATTCTTGGGGTGTGATTATGTCAATATGGGTTGATTTAACTGCTGGGTATTGTTAATTGATAGTTTATTTGTTGTTTAAAAGTGCTTTTGTTCAGAAATTGTGGTTGAACTTAATGGGTTGTAATTGCAAATATAATCTTAACTTCGTGTTTTTGGCTTGCTCGAGAGAGATGTTTAAACCAAATTACTGAATCGATGGTCTGAAGGTATTGGGTTGTCATGGGTTCAGCTCGAGAGAGTGAATGCTAAACCCTTTTCCACACATTCAGCTTGAGAGAGTGAATGGACTAAAGCGAAGGTTGTGCTTCATTGCTGCTTATTGGTGTTCGAGAGAAACCAATTTTGTTCGAGGTAAATTGTACGAGAGAAAGTTTACCCCCACTAAAGTCTAGCTTATTCACAGATTTGCAGTTGTTTACTATTAATTACAATTACCCGGTTGTTTACCTTAGCCCATAATCCAATCACATCCAAAGAATCCCGTGTCCATATTCGTGTTTTCTTGTTATTTGCTGTTTTAGTTGATAATTGAATGCTAAGCCCCAATTGATATTTGACACTTGTGTAACCCCAAATTTGAACCATGCTTTTATTCATATATGTTTTTAGCTATGATTGATTTGAACATATTTATTCTTTTCTATTGATTCTCAAACCACTCCTTGTGGGAACCATCCCAACTCACTAGTTGGGTTATATTACTACTCATGATCGTTGGCACTTAGTATCAGATGAAGTTTCCTGATACGTGAAATCAACCACCACTATTACCTCCTTTAGGTTTAGGGTTACACACCCTATCCTTGTTGACCCTTGGGGAAGCACTAGAAGAGCCTTGGTTGGAGAATCTTTGTTTGAACTTTTGTATACTTTATCCATCGGACAAAGAATTGGAGAAATTCCCCTCACCGGTTCGAGGTCCTTTCACCTCTCTATTCTTTTCCTTGAGTTTCTCTTCTTCCATTTGTTGGTCATGGACGATGAGACGTGAAATATCAATATTCGGGATAATCATTGCTATACGACATTCTTTAACTACCATGTCGGACACTCCCATCACCAATTTATTAATCTTTTCTCTTGAGTCTGCCACCATAGTTGGAGCATACTTGGATAATTGGATGAACTTTAGAACATACTTAGGAGATTTCATCATAAAACTATAAAAAATTGTCAATTCAATCATAATATAAAGTAATTAAACCAATATAATCGTTTTTGAATGGAATCCATGACTTTGAGTAAAAACCCTAGCTTTTGGGGAATCACTACCTTAGAAATTGAGTTTGGAGGGACTCCATAGATGAATAGAGCATTGTACACTCGTGAGGACCATGTGTCTCCTCTCACCTTTAGAATGACAAAAGAGAAGATCGATAAGAATCAAGAGAGAGACCAAAACATGGAGAAAATGATGACCTAGCTTGACTTGTTGTCAAAAACTGTAATGGGTAGTGGGTTCAAAAGTGTAATTGATGTGGGTGTTGGTGGAGCTAATTTTGATAAGGCATAGTTTGAAGCATTGTATAATGAGGAAGTGAATTTCCTTCCAAATCAAAGGGGAGGTTTTCGTTCAAATTATAAAAGGTGGGGTAGAAATCCGAGATAGAACAGAGATGATGGTTTAAGAGGTCGTGACAGAGAATGGAGTGATTGTAACACCAATTAGAAAGAATGATAGGGTTACAAGGATTGATACATCCCACCTTATTAGTATCAAAATCCTAAGGTACAAAGCGCTGATTCGGAAGTCCGTAAGGAAGACATGCATTCACACTTCTCACCAAGGTAGAGGGGTCAGACAAAGTCTTTAAAGAAACAAAAGAAGATGTCTCTACACATAATCAAATGGTCACCTGTCATTTACTATCAATCAAGCAATTGGAAACGCAAATGGGTCAACTCTAATCTCATCTGAGCCCAAGGCCAAAAGGGGGCTAGCCAAGTGATACATTGGCTAACGCGAAGAATGATCCTTGAAAGCATATCCACGTCGTGCCATGAAGTTAAATGAGGCGCTTCCTGGGAGGCAACCTAAGGTTTATTGCTTCTAGTTTCATTGTTTGAATAATGGGTGTTGATTATGCAGGTTGAAATATTGATGTTTTCGGAAAAGAGCACTTAGGCTAGCCAAAAGTCCAGTCGACGACTCATCGACAGGTTGGCGATCCACACTTGGACCGTCGTTTATGCCATCAAAATGATTGGGGGTTATATAAAACTGTGGGCTAAAGCATTAATCAACGCATCAACGAGTTAATCGGTGGGAACGACCTACATCATCGAATGGCGCGTGAATTAAAACATTTCAAAGGGCTAGACGGTTTTAAATTCAAAATTCCTTCATCTTCTCTCATTTTCAACTCTCCTACTCTCACCCTGATATTATATTGTTCCTATTTTTCACATTTTTACTTGCATTTCATTGGGATTATTTCTATGATTACTTTGCATTACTTTGCCACCTAGAATTTCAGACTCATTTTCGGAATAAAGTTTTGTTTTCCGAACCCCAAACTCTATACGTGGTTGAACTCGAATGAAATAGATATTTTGTTGTTGAATTTTGTTAGGTAATTATTGTATGAGTGTCAGTGGGCCTAATTTTAAGTAAAATAATAATTAGTCGGCCTTTAATCATGTTTCATGCGTCCTTGCTTGTTGAAATCGATTAGAAATTTTTGGGGTATGCTAAATTTGTGTTGGGTCTAGTCGGGTGAGGTCTGAGTAACCCCAGATTATGCAAAATGTCATTGTTTACCCGATTATAGAGCGGTTGATGTCATTCTTATGGGTGAAAGACGTCCAGTGGCCAATTTTGGCCAAATCGGAGGAAGTCTGAGTACTCTGACGGGATTGGTAGTATGGGTATTACCTTAATTTCATAGTGTAAGTGTTTAATTTTGATTTCGTGGGCTGCAGGTTGGATATGAAGATCATAGTACAAATTTGGCTCGAAGGGCCATTCGGCGAGCTGGGTAGAGCTCGCCTATAGTTTGGATATTCCCCTAAGTCCTCCTAGATCGCCTTTTAATTCTCTAAATGTTGAGTGAGTGGTCTGTAACTTTCTTGTGAAGTCTCTCAACCTTGAAGCCATGGTGCTCACATTAGGGTTTACACGGGGCCCAACTTCCCTATTAGCTTTGCCGTCATGGCTTGGGATTGAGTTTTCGCGGCTTATGCATGGGCCGTCATGACTTGAGTCAATGTTTGTAGACTCGCCCTTATTTCCACATTGGTCATAGCCCCCTCATCATTAGGAACTTGAGGAGCTTGGGAAGGAACTCCCCCATTCACATTCTCCTCTTCCATCCTCCTTGCATTCGCCCTTCTTGAATTCATAGCCTATAAACACAAGAGTTAGGACTCCAAAGCACGAACAAAGAGTAATGCATGAAGTGAACTTTCCTAAGCATCTTATAGCCTCTTATTCATAAGTGTGGCGCGGTTAACACTCATGAACAAGACTCTACTAGACATGTATATGACATATCAACCTAAAAATCATCCCAAAACTTTATGCTCTGATACCAAATTTATCACGACCCAAGGGTACCCCCTAGACGTAACACGGGGTACTTTACCCCGAAGGGGTATCATACAAGCCCTTAGCTTACATAACCATAGGATATAGAAATGATGCGAAATTTAAATTTTTTACAATCGAAGTCTTATTTCATAAAATCGAAAGAAATCTAGTCACTGTCTCAAATCCATCTGCTACAATAGAATGTCAATAGGGTCACAACTCTTTACAATCAAAAAGTCTCAAAGGTAGTCAATAAGAAGAGCAACTAGAAGTGAGTAACATCTTGTCCTTGAACCATGAGGACTCACCACAACTTTCGGAGGTAAGCAATCCAAGCCTTTGTCAAGAAAGGAAGTACTATTCACCTAGCCGGAACCTACACTTATAAAATATGTAAAATAAATAGGGGTTAGCACAAATATCTATGTATGGAAGCATGCATAAAATCCTTGAAATATGATAAAAAGGACATTTTGGTTTTAAAGTATGCATTTGTCAAGTTTGAGAATCAACATGCACTTTTAAGGTAAAACACAAGTCACAACATATTCATCATATAAATCCTTCCAACATAATAGAACCATTACGTTTGCAACCTTAAGGTATACTTGTGCCATGTATGGTTGGCATCCTATAATACCAACCATACTAAGTACCTCTTTGAGGCCACCTTAGTCGTACGTATCATCTTTAGATCTCATCATAGTCAATAGTCATAGATAAGGAACTAGTCATGTACTTTAACTAGAACATAAGGAAAGTCATTCAATAGCAACAATCTATTCAACATACATGCATACATTCATACAGTTTCATAGCATTAGAACCATCCCAAAATCCCCTTTCGAAATCTACTTGTGCAATGTAAAAGTGAAGTCCCATACCCTCACTACTACTATGTAGAACTCATCAAAAAGTCATAAGTATAGTTCATGGCATATTCATTATCTTGTAATGTAGGGAAAATAGCCTTACCGACATAGACCATGTGAGCTACATGGAATCCTATGTCGTGTAACCCCACACCGAATGAAGGTGTCCTACTTAGCAAAGATAGAACTAAATGTATAGCTTTTTGGTCGATGCACTAGCTAAAGACCTATGCGGGCACATAATTATGGGGTAGGGAGATTGCTTCTAGAAACCCAACCTATTGTATTGGCGGAGGAGCTTCCATCTCATGAGAATAATCTAGATGACCCGGCCTATTGTATTTACTGGAGGGCCTCTACCTCATTTTCCATATCAACTTGGTGCTAAGCATTATTTCCTAAATTAAACAGAAGTAGTCTTAAATTTCATTTACATGTGTGAAGGGATAACTTGCCCTTCATTCACTAC
Organism: Solanum tuberosum; assembly: GCF_000226075.1. Taxonomy (NCBI): domain Eukaryota; kingdom Viridiplantae; phylum Streptophyta; class Magnoliopsida; order Solanales; family Solanaceae; genus Solanum; species Solanum tuberosum. The sequence goes on along the minus strand of NW_006239210.1, from coordinate 161,747 downwards.
AACTCATAAAATAGCTCATAGATTATATTAGGTAAGAATTGACTTTCAACCTTAGAATCATCATTAACATGTGAGTAAGCCTTTCACATTATGTTCATAGTGTTTCATGAGAATAGCCTTTCAATCAACACAACAACATTATCATCATCCTAAACAATACATACATAAACATGTGTAATGGTAAGGGGAGAAAGACCTTTCAACAATACCACAATTTACACAATAGTCATAGGATCTTTACTTTCTAAGTGAATCATAAGTTCATACACAACTTTCATCAATATGTACAAACCTTCATAATTTAACCTTCAAGGGTCATGAATTGTGTCTCACAAACACACCTAGAAATAATACAATATGCATGAATAAAACAAGATTCAATAACTAAAGTATCATAGATACAATTTGTAGTATTCATCTTGCATGAATACACCCATCACAATTCATGAAATTGGGTCATGGGAAAATTCATGGGTTCATGGGGAATTATCTCATAAAATCACCAATAAACAATAATTCAATCATAATAATAGTCAATTAACTCATTGAAATAGTTTATAGGAAGAACCCATGCTATAGAATGAAAACCCTAGATTTTGAGGAATCTAGTAATTTGAAATAGAGAGTTTTAGGGCTTCATGGAAAAGAGCTTTCCATGAATCAAGATCCCCATACCTTGATAGATGATTTCCCCATGAATTGGAGTTGAGAAGATGTGTTCTTGAGCCCTAGCCTTCAAGTTCTTGTTCTTCTTCAATGGAGGAATACTAGTGAGAGAAATATTGTGAGGGAGGCGTTTTTGAGATTTATTTGGGTGTTGTGAATTAATGAATAAAATTGGGTGAATTTGACTTAAAATAAACTTATATAGTACCCCTAAAAATACCCAAAACTACCTCACTTTGATTGGACTTGAAAAGGAAAAAAACTTAAATGACCCTCATTTATGGACCACGTCCAGGTGTCACGAGCACCTTCACGAGCCATGGTGAGGACCACGACTCGTGGTCCTGCCCGTGAAGGTTGGGACAGTGGCCATGATTTCGGAGCACAAGGCTCCCTCACCCAAGGCATGTTCACGAGCCCCTTCACGAGCCGTGGAGTGGACCACGACCCGTGGTCACCCTCGTGAAGGGTGAGGCAGTAGCTAGACTACTTAGTGCCAAGAAGTCACCAAGCCCAAGTCTCCATCACAAAGGGCTCCACGAGTCGTGGTCAAGACCACTAGCCTTGGTCCTTTCCGTGAAGTAAAGGCACTAGCTATGCCAAAGGGTGGCTATTTTTCCATGTTTAAGTAATCTTCACGAGCCCCCTTCATGAGCCGTGGTTAGGACCATGGTGTGTGGTTCCCCTCGTGAAGGGTGAGGCAGTTTGTTCAACTTATGGGCAGCCTTGGCTTTTTGGCTTTCTCTTGGCCCCTTTGCCTTGGCACTTGCCTCTTGGGCTTGACTCAAATAATCCTAATACTTGACGTTCACCCTCACAGTTAGGCTCTAGTTTAACCAACCATTTTTTGGAGTGTTACATTATTTACCCCTTGGGAACATTCATCCTCGAACGACGATTTAGACACCTTACGGAATTGGAGACTATGACTAGCAGCCCATCATGCATGCAACATAACAACAATGCACAATTCATAGGAGGAAACATGAACTCCATTCTCAAGAGATAAACAATGCAACACAAGGAAGTAGGAGCTACATCCAGAACCCGTTATGCACAAAACTCATCATTTCATATCATTATAGGAGGAACTACCTTCTCCGACTCATGCAAATTCACACAACAATATGGAGCAAATATGCCATGTCATCAAAAGCATAACTAAGCATGTTCATCATAAACATTACTAAGCATGTTCATCAAATCATCTCATTAAGTCAAATATGCAATCGTCATACCAAAATGCAAATCAACATGAGGAACATATAAATCATGAAAACTCAAGTTATGCTAAACATGAATTCTCACAAGACCATGAATATCATAAGGAAATCATAAAGAACACTTATACCAAATATGACTTCAAAAACACCAAACTCAAGAATACTACTTACCTCAAGCTTGAATAGGAGTAGAAGGAAAAAGATGAGGATAGAGGGACTTCATATCGGCCTCGGCCTCCCATTTAGAACCCTTAACTAATTGATTCCTCCATAAAACCTTAACGGAAACTACTTCTTTATTTCTTAACCTCTTAACTTGCCGATCTAGAATCTTTACCGAAATCTCTTCATAGGAAAGGATCTCATCAACCCCCAAACCCTCTAAAGGAATGATGGTTACCGTATCACCAATGCACTTCTTTGGCATAGAAACATGAAATACCTGGTGAACCAGAGCCAATTCATTTGGCAAGTCTAATCCATAGGCAACTTGCAACATACCAGTCAAAATCCATACACATCAATAGAAAAGACTTGTAACATACCAGTCAGAACATCTGGGGAGCTCTCTAGGTCACCTCGGGAATGAAGACCATAGAAGTGATTCTTTTTGGGACCATCGGAATTTGAACCACTAGAAGGAGTTTGCTTATCATCTCTCACTTTGGCCGCATAGGTTGGATAATCTTTCAATTGAGAGTGGCAAATATTTTGAAGAGTGAGCCTATTTGACAACATACCTCTTTTGTGGCAAACCTTAAGACAAGTGTGAACCTTGATTGGCCCCTTTTGAGACTACCCTTTCCTAGGAAGAAACTTGAAAAACTTGGACCTCTTTATCCCATCACCTATAACCTTCATAAAGGTTTGGTTTGTGTAAATAGCCAACTTAGGCCAAAAGCCTAAGTTGGGGGTGTGGTGAAAAAGAAGGGAAGACAAGAAATTTGAAAAATACCCTCTCCTTATGGATTGCTTTGAAAAAGATGGGGACCCCTCCATGTAAAAAAAAAGAAAAAAGAAAAGAAAAGGACTTAAAAAAGGAAAAAGTTGGGAAATAAAGTTATGCAAATAACAAAAAAAATGGGGCATTTTCCCTCTCCTTAGTATGTCAAGTTACTCAATACATGTTCATTACACTATATTTTTGTGTTTACGTGCTAGTATAGAAATGAAATTCACAACAACCTGCTTGGCAGATTCTCCTCTTAGTCAATTGAAGTAAATTGTGTCATTAAATATCATAAATAATGCATTGATGTTACATAGCTCCTTATGTCATTGTTACTGCCTTGAACTTATTATTTCCACGTCTTCTACTACTATTCTGTAGCTCCAAATCTCAAAAATAATTATGACCACCAAAACAACAATCTCAAAGACTAACGAATCTAAGTGAAGCAATTTGTATAATATGGGTGGTAGCCCACGGGAAAAAGACTAGCATGGGTCGATCCCAATTGGTATAGAAGGGCTGTAGCTCAGGGGCGAAAGCCTAGCATGGGCCGATCCCAATTTGTGTATTTATGAGGACAACATCCCAGGGTTAAAATGTCTAGCATGAGTCATCCTCTTCTGCCATTGATCAGCTGGTCATTTTTATCACATGCTTTATAAATATCATAACACACAGAAAAGTAAAGAAAATAATGTAACATACATGATTCCATAAGATTAAACAAGGTTGGCCTTCTGTTCTGATCTATGTACTCATATACTGATACTTGATTTCAATTGAGCCATTGTTTTACATATGTTATTGCCTTACATATTTAGAACATTTTTTCGTACTGACGTACCGTGCGGCGGACGCTGCATTTCATTCTGCAGGCACAAGTACTCCAGCTAGTAGACCTCTTCAATAGAAGCACACGACACTCAACTGCTTTTGGTGAGCTCCAGGTTGATTCGGAGATTTACTGAGTCCTTGGTTGATTCATTTTTTATTGTATCATGGTTAAGGGTAAGGCGGGGTTTGTCCCGACCTACTCTAAGTCTGTCTATCTTATGGAGGCTTTGTAGACTAATGTATAGCATGGAGATATTGTTGGTTCCTTAATAGTTGGGGCCTCAACGGCCGAGTCATGTGTATATATTTTGGGCCTACCTATGTTGTTCTTTAATCATTGTAGCTTATAAGTATAATTGTTAAAGCTTCATGATTATCTTAGGTAAATGCATGGTAGGTACATGTTATATGTGGGTTCTCTCGAGCCTTTACGACATCAGATGCCTATCCGTCTCAGTGGGATTTTAGGTGCCAAAAAACTTCTATCAGAGAAGGTCATCCTAAGGAGTCTACAAAGTCGAGTCGGTGTAGACTCTTGCTTATGGATGTGTTGTGCACCACTTTTATAAACAGGAGGCTACGAGACATGAAGGATTTGTCACTTTTCTTTATTTTGTTAGATCGCGCGGTAGAACCAATGTTATAGTTTAATCGTATCTAACTTCTTAATTGTTTCATTATAGCAAAGATGTTGGTTACAAGAAGGAGTGAAAGTACGGGTAAGCAAGTAGATGTGGCTATTGGAGAAGGGACCAGCCAATCACCTCCTAGGTGTGGTGAAGAAAGTGAGGCTCACAATGAGTCTCTCTCACAATCTTCCCTGACACCTCCATCTCTTAAAGATCTAAGGGTGGAACAAGCAACTCAAGAACCCCATGTTACTGCTATAGAAAAAGATTTAAAGAACGTAGTCTAATTATTGACTTGTATAGTTGCTGGAAAAGGACAAAGATAAGAAGGTCCAATTGCAAGTACTAGTGGTGTAGATAGGGCAGCTAGCATGCAGATACGTGATTTTCTTAATTTGGACCCTCCATCGTTCACTGAGTCAGATCCTAATGAAGATCCTCAAGACTTCATAGATCAGATCCAACACACATTGGATGTTATGCATGTAAGTGGTAAAGAAGCAGTTGAGCTAGCATTATATAGATTAAAGGGAGTGGCCATTTTGTGGTAAGAGTCTTGGAAATAATCTAGGGGTACAAGTGCACCTTTAATTATATGGAAATGGCTAAAAAGGAATTCCTTGACCATTATCTGCCATTAGAGATCTAAGAGGCTCGTGCGGATCATGAGATAGTACAGTCTCAAATTTAATTCCTTGGCTAGGTATGCTCCTAATGTACTAACTACTATGGAGGATATAGTTCATCGATATGTGGATAGATTAGATTCATATCTAGTTAGAGATTTTACTATTGCCTCTATAAATAAAGAAATGGATATAGGAAGGATGCAAGCTTTTGCGCAAAAGTTGGAGCATCATAGGTGAAGAAGAAGGTCACAAGAGTCAGAAACATGGCATTCTAAGAGGGCCAGATCCATGGGGCAATTTACGCCATCCCAAGGTGAGTTTAGGTCTCGGTTTTTTAATAAATTGCCTAAGCCATTATCTTCCTACTCTACAGCTAAAGCCCCACCTCGATTTCGATAGTCTAGGGGCAATCAGTTTGGGCAAAGAGGTGAAAGTCAAGGTTCACGAACAGTAGGGAACAAAGAGTAGGGTGGTATGAGACAATCAATACCTCCTCGACAGTCTTGCAAACAATGTAGAAGATATCATTTACAGCATGTTGGTTTGAGACAAAAGCTTGTTTTGGTGTGGTATACCAGGTCATATGATGAGAAATTTCCCTCATAGTGGTGTGGGTGGTGTTGCACAACCTACTAGATCAATTGATGCATCATCATCAACACCTTATTTAGGTAAGGTAAAAAAGCCTACTGATCATGGTAGAGGAGCTAGGGGATCAACTAATTCTAGTGGAGTTCTGAATCACACATGATCTAGGGGATCGACAAAATATGGAAGCCTCGCCAGATGTGGTTACAGGTACATTGTCCATCTTTTCACATATTGTATATGCATTAATTGATCCGGGGTCTACAATATGATATGTCACTCCATGGATTGCTGGGAAGTTTGAAAAAATATCAGAATTATTGGATAAACCGTGTGTAGTGTCTAAGCCGGTTGGCGAGTCTATTATAGCTAGAAGAGTCTGTCATAATTGCATAGTAACTATTTATGAAATGATAACATTCGCTAACCTTGTTGACTTGGAAATGATAGATTTTGATATTTTAATGGGTATGGATTGGTTAGCTTCTTGTTATGCCACAGTAGATTGCCAAACCAAGATAGTACATTTCCATTGTCCAAAAGAGGCAGTCCTTGAATGGAAAGGTAATATTGGGGCGCCAAGAGGTAATTTTATTTCTTATCTTAAGGCAAATAAGATGATGTCCAAAGGATATATATGTCATTTAGTGAGAGTGAAAAATATAGATTCGGAGCCACTAACTCTTCAATCCATTTTGGTAGTGAATGAATGTCCCAATCTATTTCTTGAAGATCTTCCAGGTTTGGCTCCAGAACAAGAAGTAGAGTTTGGTATCGATGTGATTCTACATATTCAACCTATCTCCATCCCTCTATATAGGAAGGCCCTGGCAAAAATACGAGAGTTGAATGAGCAATTAAAAGACTTGCTAGAAAAGGGATTCATAAGGCCTAGTATTTGCCCTTGGGGAGCATCAATTTTATTTGTACGTAAGAAAGATGGCTCGTTATAAATTTGCATTGACTACCAACAGTTGAATAAAGTAACAATTAAGAACAAATATCCCCTCCATAGAATTGAACATTTGTTTGATCAGTTATAGGGTGCTAAGTATTTTTCAAAGATCGACTTCAGGTCGGGTTATCACCAGGTGAGGGTCAAAGACAAATATATACCCAGGACAACTTTCCAAAAATCGTATGGTTATTTTGAGTTTTTAGTCATGTCATTCGTGCTAACAAATGCACCAACAACTTTTATGGATTTGATGAATAGGGTGTTCAAGACATTGTTAGATGTGTTCATGGTAGTGTTCATATATGACATTTTGGTGTATTCAAGATTGGAAGAGGACCATGCTAATTACTTGCTGTATGTTTTACAAATCCTTAGTGATTGTAATTTTTATGCAAAGTTGTAAGTTCTCTAAATGTGAGTTTTGGTTTAAATCTGTGGCATTCTTAGGTCATATTGTATCTAATGAAGGAATAAGGGTTGATAACCACAAGATAAAAGCGGGGAAGAACTTTCTAAGACCTACAACGGCTACAGAGGTGTGTAGTTTTCTTGGATTGGCAGGTTATTATAAGAGGTTCATTGAAGGATTTTCTTTCGTTTCAACACCCATAAAAAATATAACACACAAATAAAATAATTTTCAATGGAGCGACGCACATGAAAGAATCTTCCAAGAGCTGAAGAATAAATTGACTTCCACACCTATATTAGTACTTCTAGAGGGCATAGAAGGGTATGCAGTGTATTGTCATGCATCGGGAGTGGGATTAGGATGTGTATTGATGGAAAATGGAAAAATAATGGCTTATGCCTAAAGCCAGTTGCGGCCACATGAGAAAATTTATCCAACCCATGATCTAGAGTTTGCATCAGTTGTATTAGGTTTGAAGATTTATCCCAACAACTTATATACAGTTCATGTTGACATATATACTGATCACAACAGTTTGCAATATATCTTTAAGCAAAAGGACCTAAATCTGAGGCAATGAAGTTGGCTTGACCTATTAAAAGGTTATGACGTTATTATCTTGTATCATCCCGGGAAAGCAAATTTAGTAGTTGATGCATTAATTCGTAAAACAATTACAAGCACTTATACGTAACCCATGAAAAAACGAGGAATAACTAAGGATCTATACCAACCAGCTAGATTGGGGGTTGACCTTCTTGAGTCTCCGGATGAACGGTATGTCGTGCAGAATGTAGCAGAATCTTCATTAGTGGCTCAAGTGAAAGAGAAGCAGTATAAGGACCCTGTTCTATCACAAATTAAAGAGAGTGTACAGAAATGTATGACAATAGAGTTTGAGCTTATGTAAGATGCAGTACTCCGGTGCCAAAACAGATTGTGTGTACCCAATATAGATGAACTAAGAAAGATGATTATGATGGAAGCACATCATTCAAGATATTTTGTCCATCCGAGGTCAACTAAAATGTATCATGACTTGAAGGAAATATATTTGTGGAGTGACATTAGAAGAACATTGCGGAATTTGTGGCGTTATGTCCAAATTTTCAACAAGTAAAAGTAGAGCACCAAATGCCCGGAGGTTATATGCAGCGTATATAACTTCCATTTTGGAAGTGGGACATGATCAACATGGATTTTGTCGCCGGTTTGCCTCAGTCATTTCGAAAGTTTGATTCCATATGGGTAATAGTTGACAGACTCACCAAATCAGCACACTTCTTGCCAGTGAAGACTACTTATACAGTTGTGGAGTATGAAACATTGTATATCAAAGATATAGTTCAACTACATGGAGTGCTAATCTCTATAATATATGATAGAGAAGCTCAATTCATTGAAATTTTTTGGAAGTCATTTCTGAAGAATTTGGGAACACAATAGAATTTAAGTACAACCTTCCACCCTCAAACGAATGGTCAGATAGAATGTACAATTCAACCACTTGAGGATATGTTGCGAACTTGTATATTAGACTACAAGGGTAGCTGGAATGATCATGTACCACTTATTCAATTCGCTTATAACAATAGCTACCATTCTAGTATTAAAATGGCACCTTATGAAACTTTATATGGTAGAAAATGTAGATCACCAATCAGCTGGTTTGAAGTGAGTGAAACTTCCTTAATTGCGCCAGATCTTGTTCATCAAGCTATGTAAAAAGTTAAGGTGATACAACAACATCTCGAAATAGCTCAAACTCGACAAATATCATAAGCAGATGTTAGAAGAAGATGACTAGAGTTTTCTGTAGTGGGATTGGGTATTTCCAATGAAAGGGGTAATAAGGTTTGGTAAAAAGGGGATGTTGAGTCCCCCTTATTTAAGTCCATATAAGATTATTCAAAAATTTGGCCAAGTAGCCTATGAATTACATCTACCACAAGAGCTTTCAATAGTTTATCTGGTGTTTCACGTCTCAATGCTTCGGAAACGTATAGGTGACCAATCTCGTATTAATCCTACAGAAGATGTACAAATTATGGGTGTAACACCCCGTACGAAACTAGTAACACCTAACTAAGGCTTGACTAAATCTAGTAGGTTGAACTAGAGCCTCACATGTTAGTTTTATAGTTGCAAACTTGTTTAAATGATAAAAAATGGCTCTTTAAGTTAGTTTGGTGACATTAGAGGTCAACCGACAAGAAACGACCATGACGTCTGGAAACTAGTCTTTGGTGCTGGTGTGGGTGCTAGTGTCTTGTCGTGGTGCTTGGTGTGTTGTTTGAGGTCTAAAACCCATAGGAGTGAGTCTTATTCATAGATGGACATGTTTAGGGTCCAAACGACCGGGTACGACCCCCAAAGGACTACCCAAGGGGTCCTTCAGGAGGACCCAACGTTTGGCCAAAAGCTGTCAAAAACAGCTTGACCCACAAAGGCCATTGACGAGGCGTCAATTGATCCACGCTATGTGTTGTCTCATGAGATGGAAACCCCCACATTTTGTAAGTTAGGGTTTCTAGAAGAAATCTCCTTGACCCTTAACTATGTGCCCACATAGGACTCTAGCTTAGTGGATTCACGTAGATAACTATGGATGAATGGTTACACCTAAGGCAAGTGTTACCAATCTCTTTTCGGTGTGGGAGTAGAACACCGGATTCCATGTAGCTCTCACGGTCTATGTCGGTTATTGCAATATTTCCCTAATATAAAATTAAATGAAGGTATGAAAGGTGTGAACTCTTACTAGGGCTTTCTTAAGGGTTTCTACATAGTGTAAGGGAGGGTATGAGACTTCTCTTGCACATTGCACTCTTGGGATCCTAAGGGATGGTTGTAGCAGTGTTCTCTTATGATTATGATTATTATAACTAATGTATGTTGAAGCTATGTTATGTCTGATCATTATGAAGATAGTTTAGCTATGATATGGACTATTTGAATTAGGACTAAAATGTATGATATGAACATGTTGTATGAACTATGCCTTAATGATGTTGTTCTATCTTATTATGATGACTATAAATAATGCATTCTATAATTGTATTATGTTAATGATTGACTTTTCTTGATATGAACTAATGTTTGTGACTGTCACCTTACTATGTATATGACCTATGGATAAGACTAATGTATGATAAGTATGAGCATGGTGATCCAAAGGTAATACTTAGTGTAGGTAGTACTACGGACCCTACCTATGCTTTGCACAAGTAGAACCTAGGGTTACTTATGTGATTACTCTATTATGATGCAATGACCTTGATATTGACTATGCATAAGTATTATGTCTTGTAATGAGTGATATATGCATTATGACTATGTTTGGAGACTATGCTTTGTCGATGTATTAACTTTGTGCTTTGATGAACTATATTTGAGTTGTTTAGGACTTATGATTCTTCAACTCTTTCAAGAAGATTTTCAAAAGTGCATAAAGCATGGTTTCAACTAAATGTCCCTTTTATGCATGTTTCAATGGTTTTACCTGCATGGCTTCCATAGTTAGTACGTGTGTTGTACTAACCCATATTTCTTCTTCATTTTTACAAAGTGTAGGGTTTGGTGATGTTATGTCTTATGCATGGAAGTTAGGTTACTAAGGAACTTGGGAATGAAGACTTTGGGAGTCCTCACAGTTTCGAGGATCCTACCTCTTACACTTATGTCATTATGTCTTTATGTTTTATGTTTTTAGACTTGTCTAAGGACCGTGTCCCTAGTAATTATTATGTAAGTGCCGTGTCCCTAAGTTGTTATGAAAGAGTTGTTATTCTAAATGTTATAGATGGTTTGAGACATATTGTCATAGACTCTCTCTTAGTTTATGAAGACTTCGATTGTAAAGAAAAGTTTTAAATTTTTCGCTATTTTCATATGCTTTAATGTTCATGATATGCTAAGGTCTTGTATAAGACCTCTGAGAGGTCGAGTACGCCGTGTTACGACTAGAGGGTGCTCTTGGGTCGTTACGAATTTGGTATCAGAGCATAAGGTTTTGAAATGTTCTTAGGATGTCTAAAACCACGTCTAGTAGAGTCTTGTTCATCGGTGTGAGTCGCGACACATCTATGAGCGAGAGGCTATTGGACGTTAGGAAAACTTCAACTTCTTCATTCTCTAAGTCGTGCCATAGATCTATAAGCTCTCTCTCTTATTCCTTGTTTTATGGTCTTTAGAGTAGGACCACTTGAAGGGTTCTTGCTAGAAAAGGAGCAAGGGAAAAAGGTTGGTTGTGATGCTAATTATGGTTATGTGACTTGTGAACTTTGGTGTAATCGATTGTGAAGTTGTACTTAGTGTGATTAATGCTTCATAATTGCCTTTGTGTTGGTTAGAAGAATTTGTGTAGGCTTACTCCTAAGGGGGAGATAGTGTGCCTACCTAGCAAGGTAATTGTGAGGTCATGTTTGGTTTATGTTCTGTTTGAAAGTTGACTTTGAGGTTGCATGTACCACCTAGTTGTGGTAAGGAAGAAGAGTGTAGGTGTTGACCAACTTCAAAAAGAGTTAGTTGTTTTTTAAGATTGATCTTAAGTATGGTCATTTAAGTAGGGCCATATTTGGTGGATTGGTATAACCCAACTTAACCATAATGAGGGTTATGGTGTGATGGGATTTGAGGAAGAGTGGTGCCTAGAGTTGTTGAGTGAGTGAACACATTTAAAGGAGGGTAGAAGTGAAATCCTCAATGGTTTAGAATCATATTGTGTAAGGAGTGTGAAGATTTAGTTATGACTTGCTCCGACCTTAGAATTTAACGGAATGATGTTGTGAAGAGTTTGTCTAGGCTTACCCCAAGTGAGGGATAATGTGCTTAGATGGTAAGTTCTTTGAATGTCCTTGATGTTCATGAATTAGGCTTCCTTGAAGATTCCCCACTTATGGAATCATTTTGGGTGATGGATATGAGAAGTTGACTGTTCTAGATGTTCATGTTTTGATATACTGGAAATCCTTATGTGGTTTGGTGAGCTTGAGAAACTTAGAACCGGAGTGGTAGAGTGATATTAAACCTTGAGTGATATCCTAGTGACAGCCTTAGAAAGGGATGCCACTAGGGCTGACTTGGAAGACTTTTTGGATAGAGGTACTGATATGTTGGTATTTTCATGTGACGGTAAGTGCTATGTTGTGTTTCGGCATTACCTTATCTAGTATGATGCCCTATGAGGCTATGAGGCTTAGAGTTCTCCGAAAGAGTTAATAGAATTTTTTTCTTCGGATTTTACCCCGGTCAATGGTTTGGGGTTAGTAAGAAGGGTTTATGAAAGATGTCCCTTTACCTTGTTCCCTAGAAGTACTCTTGTTGAGTTGGTGGAACTTGGCAAGTTAGACCTTGATGTTACTCTTAGTATGGATGGGTTGCATACTTGGTGTGTTTTATTGATGATAGGGCTCGGGTAGTTAGAAGAGCATGGGATTCTTGAGTATGTATTAGTTTTCACCTTTTGAGTAAGATGACATTTGAGTGCAATTTCTACCTATTTTGGATTTAGTACTTATTGGGTCATATGAATGTGGAATTTCTAGATGATGAGGACCATAGACATTTGCAAAGAGGGCAAAAAGTGAGTTTGGTTATGTCTTTAGGAGTGTTTGACAGAAGTTTTCATCAGGGTGGTTGTGTTGGCTTCCTCCTAAGGATGGGATGGTGTGCTTAGAAATCATGACTTGTTGAAATACCGACATCCTCATCTCTTTGTTCCATTCCTTTTCAAGCATGAGACCAAGAGTTCCTAGATGTGCTTATGTTATGTTTTAGGAGTCATGTGTGACTTAGGTGGTCTCATGATTTCCTTATGATAAATATGTTCTTAAGAATTCTTGTTTTGAGGTAAAATGGGTTTACATGTCTCATGTTCCTTATTTTCATAGGCAATTAGAGTAAGAAACCTATGTGATTCATGACGTGAATGGTTTAATTGTGCTTTTAAGAAGTAATGGCATAGTTGGCCTAAGATGATATGATAATCATGATTTGAGTTGGAGAAGGAAATTCCTCCAATGAAATGGAATATGTCTAAGTTTCATGCATATTGAGTTCGTTGAGGGAGTCCTATTCTCTCATGTTGTATGATGTGTGTTTTAAATGGAGATTTTTCTCCTAAGTTGTGCATTGTGTGTAATATGGCATACTTGACTTCATGTTATGAATTAAATTAACATGCTTGAATGTGTTCTTATGAAATGTAATGTTAGCTCCTTATGTGGTGGAAATTTGCCTAAAGAGTGGAGGAGGTAGTTTCTCCCATGTTTATGTGAATTAATGAGGTTTGTGCATTTCCATTATAAAAAAAAACTTGTGTTTTGAATAAAGATGAGTTGTATGAGTGGTTTCCCTCATGTTGTAGTGCATTGGTTATAAGTGATCTATTGTACTTCATGAAAATAAAATATAAGCATGTCTTAGTGAGTAATTGAGAAGTTCCTCCTTGAAAGAGGGCTATTGAACATGGAAACTTGCATATGTGCTTAATGATGTATGGACTATGTAATGACTAGGAGAAGGTAGTTCCTCCTTGAACATAACTAAACATGATAATGTCATTGCATACATTCATGTTTAAGTTGACAATTGGTTCATTGTGGTTTTACAATTATGTTGAGGTTTTTGAAATAAGGTGTAAGTGTATTGTTTCATTCTTATGTGGGCTGAAATTGCCATGTTTGTGTCTCTCATGGTTGGTGTATTTTTTAGTTGTACATCATATATTTGATTACATGCTTGTTGGGCTGCTAGTGTGAGTCATTGACTCCTTATGATGTTTTAAGTGTCATTCGGGGACGAATGTTCCAAGGAGGGGATATTGTAACACCCCATAGAAACTAATAAGACCTAACTAAGGCTTGACTAAAACTAGTAGGTTGAGCTAGAGCCTCACATGTTAGTTTTATCGTTGGAAACCTGTTTAAGTGATGAAAAATGGCTATTGAAGTTAGTTTGGTGACTTTAGAGGTCAAACGTCAAGAAACAACCATGACGTCCGGAAACTAGTCTTTGGTGCTAGTGTGGGTGCTAATGTCTTGTCGTGGTGTTTGGTGTGTTGTTTGAGATCTAAAACCCATAGGAGTGACTCTTATTCGTAGATGGACATGTTTAGGGTCCAAATGACTGGGTACGACCCCCCAAGGACCACCCAAAGAGTCCTTGAGGAGGACCCAACCTTTGGCCAAATGCTGTCAAAAACAGCTTGACCCACGAAGGCCATTGACGAGGCGTCAATTGATCCACGCCCCATGGAGTGAGGTCGTGGATCATCCCTGCAACTTGAATTTGTTCCCTGTAACAGGGAAGACCCAGTCACAAACAACGAAGGAAGTCCACACCACGTGAACCCACCAACGGTTCGTGGATAGGGGTTCCGTAGGTTTTGCCAATTTCCAGCCCTCTAGTTGTAGGTTGGTGATTTGGAGTTAAGTTAATTAATTAATTAAGTGCTTATGGGGTTGGTTAGTTAGTTGATTAGTCACCGTAACAGGCTAGCAAAACCCTAGGCTAAGTCATGAAATCAGATAGAACCAAGCCCCCAAAACAGTCCCCATATGCTGCCTTGGCAGTTTTGCTTCCTCACCTTGGTGGTGATCCACGGAGCCATTCCACGCCCTGTGGACCAAACCACAGTCCGTGGATGGACCTGAGTCCATACTTTGTTTTCTTAGGGGCCTGCAGTATTTAGAGCCACAGTCCAAAACCACGGAAGCCAACCACGGCCAGTGGACTGACCAACGGTCCGTGGAAGGCTAGCCGTGTATGGGAACTGTTTTGACAGTTTTTACTTAAGTTGAGGGTTAGTGTTTTAGTTAGTTAATTAAGAGGGGATTAAGGGAGGTCGGTTAGGTGGTTAATTAATGGACTATATAAGATTATAGGACCCTAAATTAATCCATTAATTCACCACAATTCCAGACCCCAAAACATAACCCAATTCTTTTCCCTCCCAAAATTCTCTCTTAAACCTCTCTCAACTCAATACTCCATTGAAGAACTAGGAAGGAGCTTAGAAAGGGCTTGTAGATGGGAGGTTTCACAGGAAATTCATAGGGGTTTAACTAAGGTATAGTTTCTCTTCACTCTTGGGATCCCTTTCCCCAAGAGGTCCTTACCAAAGATGGTTTCAAAATCCCCCAAATTGTAGATTTCAATCCAAAAACGTGGGTCTTCTTTCTAAATGTTGAAATTTTGTTATAAACCGAATTTGATTGAAGATATATGAACAATTATGGATGTATTCATGTAGTGTTGGTGATTTTTGAAGAATCCCCCACGAGACCCATGTTTCCCCTTCTTTCTCCAATGTTAACCCTAGTTTGTGTCGAATTGTTATTGAAGCTTATGAATTGAATTTGATGCTATGTAATTCATGTTTGTATGATGATATTACCCAAAATTATGTATGAATACTATGGAATTAGGGTTAAGTCTTGAATGGGGCCTTCAAGGCTATGCAGATATGATATCAATGTGATTCTTTATGTATTGTTGAATGTACTTGCTTAATTCATGTATGATGAAGTTGGATGATGGTTCCCTCTTCCCTCTAACCCTAGTTGGTAATTGAGCATGTTATGATGAGATGCAATACAAGTATGAATGTTGTGTGATATTGGTATTATTGTTGTTATGTTGAATTGAAGGTAATTCTTGTTAACACAATATGAACGTAGTATGAGTAAAGATGTTTTATGTGAAAGGCTTTCTTACACATGTACACACACATGAATGAATGAAGCTATTGCTAATGTAATGAATGTGAGTATGTTGAAATAAAGGCTTTTCCACTCATGTACACACATACACATGAATGAATGAAGCTATTGCTAATGTAATGAATGTGAGTATGTTGAAAGGTTTCCTCAATTGTACTCTAAACTAGTCTATGTTATGCATGGTATGATAATGTGAGAGGTCATTCTCACATGATGAAGTTTCTTGAAGAAAGGTTTTCTCATCTATGAACTCTTGAGCGTTTATGACTATATGAGGGGTATTCCCCTAAAGGTATATATGACCTTAAATGGTAATGTAAAGACTAATGACTACTTTAAAAGGTGAATTACTTAGATAGTAATGATGCTATACCTAATGTGTTGTTGTGGTGTTGATGACCTAGTTTCCTCATCTTTAACCGTCTACACTTGAATTAGCTATGAAGTATGTATGTATGGTATGGTATGATTGCTATATGATTGAAAGGTAGTTCTCATGATTATAATCTAATGTAAAGTGAAAAGTTTACTCACTTGCTAAGTGTTTCTAAGGTGAAAGGATTGTTACTCACTTATGAACATATATGAGCTATTATGGTAAGATGTCTACGTAAGAGTCTAGTAAAGGCTGATGTGAAGTTATGTGATGACTAAAGATGATTAAAAAAGGAAATTAGATGCTTAGCACCGAAAGGGCATGTAAATGTGATGGGGGTCACACATTTAGTATGTCCGATTCCCCAGATGGGTTTCCTCACGTTTATCAAGTCCGGATTACCCACGGTATGTGTTGTCTCATGAGATGGAAACCGCCACGTTTAGTAAGTTAGGGTTTCTATAAGTAATATCCTTGACCCTTAACTATGTGCCCACATAGGACACTAGCTTAGTGGATCCACCTAGATAGCTATGTATGAATGGTTACACCTTAGGCAAGTGTTAACCCTCTCTTTTCGGTGTAGGAGTAGAACACCGCATTCCATGTAGCTCTCATGGTCTATGTTGGTTATTGCATTATTTTCCTAATGTAAATGTAAATGAAAGTATCAAAGGTGTGAACTCTTACTAAGGCTTTCTTAAGGGTTTCTACATAGTGTAAGGGAGGTTATGGGACTTCTCTTGCACATTGCACTTGTGGGATCCTAAGGGATGGTTGTAGTAGTATTCTCTTAAGATTATAATGATTATGACTTATGTATGTTGAAGGTATGTTATGTATGATCATTATGAAGATGGTTTACCTATGATATGGACTATTTGAATTATGACTAAGATGTATGATATGAACATGTTGTATGAATATGCCTTAATGGTGCTGTTCTATCTTATTATGATGACTATGAATAATGCATGCTTTAATTGTATTATGTTAATGATTGACTTTTCTTGATATGTAATGTTTGTGAATGTCACCTTACTATGTATATGACCTATGGATAAGACTAATGTATGATAAGTATGAGTATGGTGATCCAAAGGTAATACTTAGTGTATGTAGTACTATGGACCCTACCTATGCATTGCACAAGTATAACCTAGGGTTACTTATGTGATTACTCTATTATGATGCAATGACCTTGATATTGACTATGCATAAGTATTATGTCTTGTAATGAGTGATACATGCATTATGATTATGTTTGGAAACTATGCTTTGTTGATGTGTTACCTTTGTGCTTTGATGAACTATATGTGAGTTGTTTAGGACTTATGATTCTTCAACTCTTTCAAGAAGATCTTCAAAAGTGCATAAAGCATGGTTTCAACTAAATGTCCCTTTTATGCATATTTCAATGGTTTTACTTGCATGGCTTCCATACTTAGTACGTGTGTTGTACTAACCCATATTTCTTCTACATTTTTACAAAGTGTAGGGTTTGGTGATGTGATGTCTTATGCATGGAAGTTAGGTTTCTAAGGAGCTTGGGAATGAAGACTTGGGGAGTCCTCATAGTTTCGAGGATGAACCTACCTCGTACACTTATGTCATTATGTCTCTATGGTTTATGTCTTTAGACTTGTGTAAGGGTCGTGTCCCTAGTAATTATTATGTAAGGGCCGTGTCCCTAAGTTGTTATGAAAGAGTTGTTATTCTAAATGTTGTAGATGGTTTGAGACATAGTGTCATAGACTCTCTCTTATTTTATGAAGACTTCAATTGTAAAGAAAAGTTTTAACTTTTCCGCTATTTTCATATGCTTTAATGTTCATGATATGCTAAGGGCCTGTATAAGACCTCTGAGAGGTCGAGTACGCCGTGTTACAACTAAGGGGCGGGTCGTTACAATGGGAGATCTCACTTATGAAGAAGTACCTATTGCTATTCTGGATCACCAAGTTAGGAAGTTAAGAAATAAAGAAGTAACTTCAATAAAAAGTACTATCGAGAAACCAACAAGTAGAAGAAGTTACATGGGAAGCGGAAGAAGCAATGAAGTTGAAATATCCTCATCTCTTCCACACCGACGAGAAAGATGAAAATGTTGAGTTGAAACATTGACAAGTAAGTATAAGTTTATATGTATTATGGATTAATAGTAGTATGTTACTTAGGCTTGAACTTGTTTGGGCTGGATAACCATTCTAACATTCAAGGACGAATGTTCTTAAGTAGGGATAATGTAACACCCCGTATTACACATATGCTAGTTAGTCATATGATACTATTGACATTTTCTTATCATATATGTGAGGGATAATGTTACTTATATGATTAGTGTTGGTTTAAACTAGCTTGGAAGGTGATGCGATGCCTTGCACCTTTCAGCATATGTACTCCAACTTAACCCCGACGGAAGTATTTAAACTCGATATAGTAAGGTTGTAATTGAGTTTAACGCTTAAATTTAAGTGTTAAGTTAAGGAAAAAGGGATTAATATTTATAGAATGCATTAAAATAACTGAGTTGTTTGATGTTTGTGTAATTAAGACACATCTTCCAATTCAAGTGTCTACGATCGTACAACAGTAAAGTAACCCAACCAAGGTTTGCGGTTGAGTCCCAAGGGAGTGGTTTCTAAGAGTTAAGAGTTAGGCGCGAACATGCTAGAGTTAACCATATCTATAAATATTATCGAGTAAAAACATAACAAATTAAGGGGTTGACACGACTGTGAATTATCAATGGAGGTTTGTAGTCAATTAACAACTAAAAAAATCAAAAATATAAATATACGTATTAGGGAGAGGGGATTCTTGGGATGTGATAGGAATATGGGATAAAATATACTATCGGGTAAATGCTATTGATAGACAATCGCTGAATATTTGTAACTAAGCTAGACTTTAGTGGGGGTAAATTCTCTCTCGAGTAACTTACCCCGAATCAACTTAGTAATTGTCGAACACCGAGTTGACGCATTTAAGCACAACCTACGCCTTAGACCATTCACTCTCTCTAGTTGAATGTGTGGGAAAAGGCCTAGGATTCACTCTCTCGAGTTGAACCAATGGCGACCTAATAACACTACAAGAAAAAGCTTTATTTAAGACCAACGTTTAGGGACGAGTTAATAATCCCGTCTCTAAAAGTATATCTATTGGGACGAGATTTTATTTTTGTCCTTAATTATGTATCTTTTTGTGATGGTACTAAATCTAGTCTCTAAAGAAATTAATAAATGGTCCCAAATTATAATTTAGGGGTATAGTGGAGAGAAAGTGCGGCAACTTTAATATTAAAAAAAGTTCAAGTTTCACCAAAACATAGAGCCAAAACATAAGTAGTGTAACTAAAATTCTAAAAAACAAAACAAAAGACGCTTTGTTTTTCAAAACAGTGTCCCGACTCAGAAAACCCTAGCAGCATCTGCCTAGCAGCAATCTCAGCGTAGATTATAGCTCTCAACGATTCATCTGGGTTTTCTCAAAATAGAAAAAGCACAGGTCTGCCTAGAAGCGATCTCAACTCAATCTTTGTTTTCTATCTTACTCGAATCTCAGGTATGTGCACCTTCGCGAGTTGATTTTTTTCATCTCTAAATATGATTTATTGTTTGTTTTGTGCGATTTATAACCCATCTTGTTTGATTTACTCTTTTTCTTCTATACTAGCTAGTCATGTTTTAAAAATATATTAAAGTTTGTGGTGTGATAAGATCCAAAATATGAAGGGGATCTTCATAACCGTTCTTGAACAGAAGAACTCGCAGCTAAATAAACTAAAATAGTGTTTGAGAGACGATAGAGAGAGTTGTATGAAATGCGAGTTGATTTCTATTTATTCTCTAATTAGGTGTGTTGTTTGTTTTCTTCGAGTTACTCTTCTTGTTCGAGTTAGTCTTCTTGTTTGAGTGACTCTTCTTGTTCAGGTTACTGTTCTTCTCTTAGATAACTGCTTGTGTATTTTAAAAATAGATTTAAGTTTGTCGTGTGATAAGATCCCAACAATGAAGGGGATCAATCGTAGGAGAACTTAGTGTTGTATAATAGTAAGAGAAAAATGAACCTTTCTTGAACAGAGGAACTCGCAGCTCAATGAGCTAAAATAGTGTTCTGATAGAAGCTAGAGCAAGTTGTTTAAGCTTGAGAAATCCATCTTGAGTAACAAGTGAACTATTGTTCAACTTTTAAGGCTAACAGAGAAGGCGGTAAAAGTGGTGAAATTATTAAAACTGATCCACGTACGTAGTAACGTGCCACTAATTCCTAAGAGATTTCTATCCACCTGCGTACTAACGTGAATAAATTAGGAATTTCAATCATGAAGTTCATTTGTTGCTTGATGGCATGAAGTTCCATTTTTAGCCTCTTTCTTTGTAACTGTTGTTGCTCAGCCTCTCCTGTAGAAAAGTTAAGTCAGATTATTCAATGATAAATATATAGATAAATACATTTAGCTTGGCCAGAATGAGTATCTCCTTATCCAGTACATTCACTATGCATTTTAGTTCTTCAACAAACCTCTCAAATAATTTAACCTCCTCTTCTTTCTCATCAGCCTGGAGTTTTGCTATCTCGGCCACCTAACATGAATAGAATATTGCTGTAAGAAAATGGGGAGCCGGAAAAAATGAAAAAACAGAAAAATATCAGTGGTTAGTAACTGAAGAAAGTAGCTTAAAGCACAACTCCACCCATTTTGCTTCTATGGAAATTTCTTCACTTTCCTCCGCAAGAGTTTGTGTTGTCTCTAGTTTCTTTTGGAACATGAGAATTTCTCTATGGAGGTCTTCCTTCTTACTAGTAACACCATTCAGATTTCTCTATGAACATTCAATTGAATTACTCATTTTGCTAACAATATCATCATACTTGGTAATTTCAATATGTAAGTTTTCACAAACATTCCTTTTCTCTAACAATTCCTCCTTAATGGAACATTTTCCTTCTATGGTTTCCTTGGCACTGGCAGTCAGCTCCGAGTTTTTACATGAAAACAATTTTGTGTCCTTGCACGTTCGTGAGATATCCGTCTTCAAAACAACTATCTTATATTTTCCTGCAACTGAACTTCAAGCGATTGACCTTTACAAACAGCTTCATAAAACTCATTTTCCAAAGAATTTATAGAATCCATCAAATCATCAATTTCATCTTTTTGATTCTTGTGGTTAGATGTTAATTCTTGTATCAAGCTAAAGGTCAAATAGCATTCCTTCTAAGATTTCATCATTCTGTACTACCTCAATTTTCGGGGAAGCACTTCCTATTACGTAATGGTTCTTTTTAACATGGAAGTTTTAGGATTCATTGTGAATGCAATCGATAGTTCTCTAGGATTTAATACAATCACTGTGAATGCAATCTGTAAACATTTTAGACTTGTGATACACTTTCGAATGTAATCTGTTTTTGTCTCCCAACCTACTACATCAAGACATATAAAACTTGAAAATTATAGACGATTTAGACTAGTGATACTCTACTAACTGGACAATAGAAGTTCTGATAGGAAACTCTACGACTACGAGGAAACCATAATAATTTTAGTCATGAACAAATTTTATCAGATTTCAAAATTTTATACTTGAAGTTCTGATAGGAAACACTTGAAGTCTTTTTTCAGTACTTTTATAATCTAAGAGAATCTAGACTCGAAAGAGTACCTACTACCAATAAATTCCAACTGTTTATTACAAGAGTAGCAACAAAGTTTAAAAAGAAATCTAGAAGTAGTTGATGCTGTAAAAGTTTTTCATGAAATTAGAGCTGCCCTGATCTTTATGTCCAAGTTCCTCTTCAAGACCTTGATTACCTAAGGCATATTTCCGAACAAGATGGTGCCTCTGTTTTGAGTGGTCCACACAGTTCGTCAACTCTTCCATTCCCTTAAATAGCAGCATGTCAATTACCTTAGGATTAGTAACGTTTGAATTTTTGCGAACTTCGGCAGTGACAGCAAATGGAGTTTAGAGGGGGAAACGATGTCGTATAAGTTGTAAATTTCCACATACTCAGGGACGGATCTGTAACACATCCTGAAGAATTCTAAGGTCCTCTTCTTAGCTTTAGCCAAACTAGCTGAGTTTTGTGGAACCCTCATGTTCCTCGCCATATGCACCATTTTTCCTCACTCTCCAATACGAAAATTTCTGACAGGGGCATACTCTCCTCTACATATTTGAGTGGAAGTTAGAGTTCTACACGATCTACCCATTTCTCCTTCGACCTCAGGTATCCATCTGCACTCTATATAAAAAGATGTTGATAGAGTCTCTAAAGTATCCATAGCATACATTCTTGATGGAGAATTTCTCAATTTTTTACTATCTCTTGTCCTCAAATTTCTGTGTTTTGAAATAGATTTGAATTCTTGGTTAATGCATATCAAAGCTTTCCTAATTAATTTTCTTATATTCTTGCAGCTTGTTGACATTTCTATATAACCTTTGCTGAATGTTAGAGTTTTTTTTGCGATGAGCAGTGTAACTAATTTAGTGTAAAATTTACATATTACTCCTTATATATACCAATAGTTACTTATGGTCTTTTCAAAAAATTTGTATTTACAAATTTTGAAGATTGAAGTTACAAGTCAAAATGCAAGCTTAGAAGATGCAAAAGATCATTATTATTTTACTATGGAAGTTATGCAAAACTTGATATTATAGTCTAGCTTGAGATCGATGTTGATTAGCTAATGATTTTTGTTAAGAAAATATTGAAACTAACTTCATGGGATGCTAGCTAATTTTTATATTTATATTGGCCTTTTGTTTGGAAATTTTCTGTAGCAAACATTGGTAGTCAACTAGAGACCAAATATTTTGGTCGTCCCTAAAAGTTCATGTAAGACGAGACAACTTCTAGTCCCTAAAGGTTAATCTAGGATGAGGTCGCCACTAGTCGCAAAAAGGTGCTCTACAACGAGGTAGTTTCTCGTCGCTAAAGGGATTTAAAAAAGGCAATTTTTAAAGAAGAAAATCAACCATTTGGGACAAGATACATGGTCTCTAAAAGTATTTTTGCGACCAGCTTTGCTTCCGTCTCTAAAACCATTTGAGGACCAGCTAAAGGAGCCCGTCGCAACTGACCTCTAGCGAAGAGGCCTATTAGGACGGGTGGCGACCAGCCTTTTCCCGTCGCAATAGACTATTTGGGACTAGATTTTGACTTTCTGGGACCAGATTTCCCTTCCTTAGAGGGTGTTTTTCTTGTAGTGTAACCACCGGCTATCGATTTAGTAGTCTTAGTTTTAAAACATCTATCTCGAGCAAGCCAAAAACACTAAGGTGAAATCTCATTTGCAACTACAATCTCATTAAGTTCAAACACAACTACTAAATGAAATCACATTTAAACAGCGAATAGACCAACAATAAGCAATACCCAACAATAAATTTAACCCATATTCACATAATCACACCCCAAAAATTGGGGTTTTAGCTAGACATAGAGAAAGGGAAGAAAATGATACCAGATCGAAATAACATCAACTGGGTATGATTTATATTCACTTCAAACGAGTCTAGAATGAAGAATCTCCCACACCAAATAAAATATTCTAAGCTCAAGAGCAATGTCTCTCAAAAACTCTACGAACTCCCATTAAAATATTCTAAGCCTCAAAATTTTGAAATAATTCGATACTACTTGATACTAAGCTACATAATTAAATATGTATTTATAGTTTTTGAAAATTTGTGCTACGGAGGATCACTCGGCACAGTTAGTCGGGATCGCTGATAAACTCGGCGATCAGCCCTTTGGTCTGGTTCATCACTTTTTCACTTTTCCCTTCAACATCTTCGCGTTTTGAATCATTGGGCGACAGAGAACTGCTTCGCGGAACTACTCGACAATGCGCCGACTACTCCCTTTCCTCGTAAACTTGATCTTTTCCTTTAGGGCTCAGCACACTGGAACATTAGAAGAGGTTGGAGGCATTTCGGTGACTCGCTTAATGGATTAGGAGATATTCAGGCCATCTTTTATTCCTTCTTTGAGCCGCTTTGTTTCTTCTTGGTCGATAGCGTCCATGCTTTGTCTCCCAAGTCAAATACCTAAAACTTAAGGATCTTCATCAAATATTGAGACAAACTATGCATTTGAGGACACTAATTCAATCAAAATATAGCCATAAATGAATCCAAATTATGGAGTCAGCTCTGCTTGCTTGACTTAACTAAGCTAGTAGGTGACAAGTAGATGCATCACCTAGTTAGACCTATTGACCAGCTAAAATGACCAAGTAGGAGCATCATCTACTAAGATTGTTTTGACCATATTGGGCCAAGTACACTACCACCTACTTGCACTAATTTTGGACCAACTTGAGTAGAATGAGGGATACAATGGATCAAATTTGGGCCTATGTTAATGGACTCACTTGAGGCCCAAACTAAGTTAAATAAAATAAAAATGAAATTAAAGCCCAACAACAAAATCTGCCATGGCCAAAGGTAAGTTAAGACCAATTAAGGAAAAGGGCAAGTAGGTGAATCACCTAATTTGACCTTTGGAGCATCTTTATGTACATAAGCAGGTGCATCACCTACTTCACTAATTAGTGGCTGAAAATGAAGCTAAAGAGAAAGAGGTTCTAGAGGATATTTTTAAGGGTCAAGAAAGCTCAATATAAGATAAGTATTGGCTGCTATTTGCACTCCATTTAACTCAAAAAATTGAGAATTAACTCCAACTCTCTTTCTCTCTCTCTCTCTCTTTCTCTTTTCTCTTAAGGATTAAAACAGCAGCCATAAAATTCCTTCTATGGTTTCTGTATAAACCCTTATATATGCAAACTAAGGTAAGAAAAACACTTATGGATTTAGCTTATCCTCCCATGGAAGACTGGGAAAACTTGTTATTCATGCTTAATTATAAGAACAAGGCAGAAATTCCCTCAAGCTACTGCTTATTTTTCTTCTTGATTAAGCTACTGCATTTTTTTCTTCTTTATTATTAAGAAACTTTTCTCCTCTTATTTGGGTTAAGTGTGAAGGGAAGTTGAAGTTCTAGAAGAGTTCAAGTAATAAGGAACAGTTGCAGAAATTGAGGTAAGGTGATTGCTATATTTTTGTCCTCTTTATGTATGAGTTTGAGTGAAGAATTATGGGTGTGTTGTTATTAATAAGTCAAGGGGTGGTGGGCTCAATAGTTGGTTGTATGATAAAGAATATTTGGGGCTATTTTATGTGTATTGTTGTTGGTCAGTCTGGGTAATCTTTTGAAAGAATATATGAGGTATGTATTGGACAGAGAAGGAGGGTGTGGTGATACACATTTGTTTAAGGGTTGTATGGGCTCATTGTCCGTAAAAGTTAACTATTGTTTTATGAAGCCCACATTGTGATAGCTGCTGATTTTAGTTTATCATGTCTTATATTGTAGATTAACACCTAAATGAGGAGGCGGAATCGTTATTGTTGTGGTCAGAGAATAAGGTATGTAAGGCTATTCGATTCCATATTCCTTGGCATGAAATCTGACATTTGCGATTAATATCAACAAAGTGAATTTCTTAACTTATATTTCTAGTAAAGGAAACATAGCGGTAGCGTACAATCTTCAACATGGCTAATGATATTTCCCCCTCTCCTTAGTATGCCAAGTTACTCAGCACATGTTCATTACACTATATTTTTGTGTTTACGTGCTAGTATAGAAATGATATTCACAACAACAAGGTTGGAAGATTCTTCTCTTAGTCAATAAAATTCAACTGTGTCATTTAAGCTCATAAGTAATGCATTGATGTTACATAGCTCCTTATGTCATTGTTACTGCCTTGTAGATATTATTTCCATGTCTTCTACTACTGGTCCGTACCTCCAAATCACTATAATAATTATGACTACCAAAACAACATTCTCAAAGGTTAACAAATCTAAGTAAAGCAATTTGTATAATATGGGTGGCAGCCTAGGAGAAAAAGACTGGCATGGGTCGATCCCAATATATATAGAAGGGTGGTAGGTCAGGGGCTAAAGCTTAGCATGGGCCGATCCCAATTGGTATAGAAGGGTGGCAGCTCAGGGGTGAAAGCCTAGCATGGGCCGAACCCAATTTGTGTAATTATGAGGACACCATCCCAGGGGTTAAAACTGCCTAGCATGGGTCATCCTCTTATACCACTGATCAGCTGGTCATTTGTATCACATGCTTTATAGAGATCATAACACACAGAAAAGTAAAGAAAAGAATGTAACATACATTATCCCATAAGAGTAAATAAAGGTAGTCTTCTATTCTGATTTATCCACTCATCTACTGATACTTTAAATCATTGGAGCCATTGTTTTACATATGTTATTGATTTATACATTAAGTACATTTTTTCGTACTGACAGCCCTCGCGGGTGACACTGCATTTCATTCTGCAGGAACAAGTAGTCCAGCTAGTAGACCTCTTCAATAGGAGCACACAACACT
The DNA here is from genome assembly GCF_000226075.1 of Solanum tuberosum. NCBI lineage: Eukaryota > Viridiplantae > Streptophyta > Magnoliopsida > Solanales > Solanaceae > Solanum > Solanum tuberosum. Next base: position 135,317 of record NW_006239210.1, on the reverse strand, counting down.
CAGCTACTTTTGGTGAGCTCTAGGTTGATTCAAAGCTTTAATGAGTTCTTGGTAGATTCATTTTGGTATTGTATCGTAGTTAAGGGTAAGGCGGGGTTTTTCCCGGCCTACTCTAAGTTTGTCAATCTTATAGAGGCTTTGTAGACTGATGCATAGCATGGAGTTATGGTTGGTCTCTTAATAGTTAGGGCCTCAATGGCCGAGTCATGTGTATAATTTGGGGCCTACCTATGTTGTTCTTTTATCATTGTAACTTATATGTGTACTTGTTATAGCTTCATTATTATCTTAGCTAAACGCATGGTTGTTACAGGTTATATGTGGGTTCTGGGGACTTTACAGCATCGGCTGATTGTCCTTCTCAATAGGATTTTAGGTGTGACAGAGCTACTCCTAGAGCATTTACTTCAGGGACAAGTGGAGGAACAAACCGTCTGTATTCTAGAACAAGCCATTCAGATCAGGAGAACTCACAAGATATTGTCATTGGTATGCTTAAAGTCTTTACTTTCGATGTTTATCCCTTATTTAAACATGGTATGATTCTGTCTTTTGTGACTCCGTATGTAGCCATTAGGTTTAAAATTTCCCCGGAACAACTTCTTGAGCATTTTAGTTTTTCCACTCCTATTGGTGATTCTTTTCTAGCTGAGACTATCTATCATAAATGTACCATCTTTGTAAATCACAAGGACACCATGACTTACTTAGTTGATCTAGATATGGTGGACTTTGATGTTATTCAAGGTATGGACAAACTTCATGCTTGTTATGCTTCAATTTATTGTAGAACTAGAGTAGTCGAGTTTCAGTTTCCTAATGAGCCTGTTTTAGAGTGGAGGAGTAGTTCAACAGTGCCTAAGGATAGTTTCATTTCATACATGTCACGACCCAGGAGTATTCCCTAGATGTGACACGGCGTACAAGACTCGTAAAAGCCTCATACAAGCTTCATAGCATATCATAACTTAAGATAATAGAAAATGTTGCCAAAATTTAAAAACCTTTTATCCATACAATCGAAGTCTTTTATAAAAGCAAGCGGAAGTCTAACTTGTCTCAATTAGCCATCTAATACAATCTTTGAATCAACAATAGGGTCACAACCCTTCAACATAATCCAAAACATGAAACTACTAATGACTCATACGTCCTAGAATGTTGAGGAGTCACCACAAGAAAGGATAATAATCGATTAAAGCTTGAACCGATAGAGAATCACCTTAAGAGCCAGAACCTACACTTTGTGAATAATGTAGAAAATATGGGTTAGTACAAAAAAAAGAACCAAGTATGATAGCCATGCAATAAAACCTTTAAAACATGCTAAAAAGGACATTTTTGTTGAAAATATGCCATATGTCAAATTTTCAGAAAACATCATGAACTTTAGTGTAAAAACATAAGTCACAGGCATATTCAACATATAGGTCATCATAACATAATAAAAGCATACCATAAGCACCCTCAAAGTATACTTGTGCAATGCATGAGTAAGATCCCATACTCCTACTCATACTAAGTAAAGCTTCTTAAGTATTCATAGTACATAGTTCAAACTATCATAGTTAATACTTACATCATCATATCAAAATATAACAATCTCATAAGTAACCCTAAGTTATTCTTGTGCAATGCATAGATGAAGTCCCATACCCCCAACTATACTAAGTACCACTTTTAGGCCACCCTAATCATACTTACCATTCTTTGACCTCATCCTTAGTTAATACTCATGGACAAGGATACCTTCACATTCAATAAGTCATATAAAGGAAAGCAACCCATAGCAACAATCCACATTAAGCATACTTCATTACATTTAGCCTTCATATCCAAAAGCATATTTCATAAAGCATTATAACATTAAGGAATACACCATAACTACTGTCAAATCCTTCTTGTGCAATGCATGTATGGAGTCCCATACCCCCACCCATACTAAGTAGTTCATTCTTTAGAAGACATAGTTTATTATAATTCATTGTGGGGGTAAGCCTTAACCGACATAGACCATGTGAGCAAATCATGGAATCTGGTGTTACTCACACCGAAAAGAGTTGTCCTACATCCTTAAGGTATAACCATTAACATTTTAGCTTAGGTGGATCCACTAGCTTTAACCTATGCGGGCACATAGTTTATGATAGCATCCAAGGAAGCTCTACTCCATTGAAGGACAAGGATGAAGCTTTAGAAACTCCAAGGAGGCCCATAACAAGATCTCAAACCAAGGAGTTCAATGATAAGCTCAATGGGCTTCAATCGCTTATCCAAAGGTGTCTTATTGGGGAAGAAGAGCTCAAGCCCAAGGGAGAGGAATTGTCCAAATGCTACAATTATTTGGTGGCCCAAATTCAAGTCCAAGATGAGGAATTTTAAGGTCCAATTTCGTGCAAATAAGGTCAAGAAGAGTCCAAGAATCAGCCACAACAAGAGTTGCTTTCTGCCCAAGTTTTGAGAGAAGACTAGTCAAACTTTCCAAGATTGTCAAGATTCTTTTCCTAGTTGGGATTTACCTTAGTTATTTATTTATATATAGGTTATTAATATTTTCCTTAGTCTATTTATGGTCTCCTAAGTACCATTTAATGCTTTCCTAGAAGTACTAAATTTGTTCCTAGTTAGGTTACTTTATTTCCTTTCTAGAGTAGGATTCCTTGTAATTGTTTTTTTTAGGGTTTGGCTTCTTGGACGTTTTTCCCTTCTCCTATATATAGGAGTCCTTTTCATTCATTAAAGACAATTTAGATTGATATTAATAATATTTGAGAGAGTTCTTTGAACCTTTGTGACTTGTTCTTTGAGAATTTATCTTTAAACCTTTACTAGTTTCATAGTTTAAGGTATAAAGTAACTTCTTCTTGTGATATCTTTGGTTTCTTTTTGGTATTCTTTAGAAGGTGATTAGTTTCTACATACTAATTATTGTCTTTAGTTACTCATAAAGCGGTCAAGATCCGAATCTATCGTTTTGATTCGTTTTCTCAAGTAAAGGCGTTAGATTTCTTCCATAAATCTATACGTTGTTACTTGGATCTTTTCAAGGCCTTAGAACATCTAATTCTTGGAAATTCGTGGATCTTTCCTTCGAATCTCCCATATCTTTAGTTAGTTTTTGTTGTTTCTTTTCTTGTGCTTCCGCATTCTAATATTCAATTCTCTATTTGTGATCTCCTTTAACCTTGCTGTTATCAAGTGGTATCAGAGCGGTTCTATCAAGATTCCGTTCTTGATAAATCTTGGGATTTCTTCTTATTTAGAGCAAAAAAAAAATTACTGTAGCGTGAACAGTAGAAAAAAAGAAGTTATAACTTGCTCTCTAAGAAATCTGATTACTTGTCCTCCAAGAAATTTGATTACTTGATACCCAAGAAAGTTATTACTTGCTATTCAAGAAATCTTATTACTTGCTCTCCAAGTTTTGCATTAATTTGTTTTCAAGCAAGAAGGTAGCAAGAAGAGGGGATTCTAGACTTTTAAGAATAAGAGGAATTTTATTTTTTTCTTGTTCTTATAATTCTAAAATAAGTTCCTTTTTATTCGTGTTTTGTTTCAACTAAATCCTACTTGTTCTAGGACTAGTTCTTTACTTTCTTTTTGTACCCCAAGATTCCATACTTTATTACTACGAACTTGATACACGTATTGGTTTAATTATAAATCTACAAAGTATTCTCGTTCAAAGGTTATTTTGAGTGGAAAAAGGCAAGTGTGGGTGAGTTTAAAAGAGGGTAAAAGCCATATTAAAAGTGTGATACTTGATCATTTATTTTTATTTTTTAGATGTCTAATTCAGGTGGTGATGAGGAAAGGGCTCGTTTAGAAGCCGAGGTCAAAGGAAGGAACGACTTCACCCTTCAAGCTATGCACCAACAATTTGAGAGATGGACCCTTCAATTTCAAGAGATGAGGGATATGATTATCGAGCAGAATGACACCATAGCTGCAATTAGGAGGGAGAATAATGTTGTACCCCCAAATAATGTTAGACCCCAAGTTAGAAGGAATGTACCCCATATCCCTTTTGTAAATCCTGAATATGATAATGATGATTTTGATGTTGAATTTAATCTAGAAAGAAGAGATAGGAGGGGACAAAGAGGTAGAGTAGAAGATGATAATATAAATAGTATAAAGATGAAGATGCCATCTTTCAAGGGGACAAGGGATCCAGACTTGTACCTTGATTGGGAGAGACGAGTTGAAGCCATCTTTGATTGCCATAACTACTCTGAGGGTAAGAAAGTTAAACTTGCTGTTGTTGAGTTTTCTGATTATGCTGCTTCTTGGTGGAAAAAGCTTGCTAGGGACAGATTGCAAGAGGAGCTACCACCTATTGCTACGTGGGCAGAGATGAAGAGGGTAATGAGAAAGCGATTTATTCCATCATACTTCCAAAGAGATCTACAATCTCGCCTTCAACGCTTGAAGCAAGGCTCCATGTCGGTGGATGAGTACTTCAAAAGCATGGATATGGCTATGATCCAAGCTAACTGCATGGAGGAAGAAGAGGCTACAATAGCTAGATTTTTAAATGGTTTAAATACAGAAATAGCTAATGTAGTAGAGATACAACAATATGTAACTTTAGATGAGTTAGTTGATTTGTCTGTAAAAGTTGAAAAACAAATTGAGAAAAAGCAGCAAAATAACTCATGGAGAAGTCGACCAAACACTATCTCTAAGAAGCCATGGTCAACTCAAGAGGGGAAAGCTCCTTCCAAACCTCAAGATGATAGAGGTAAAGGTAAAGTTGAGGAGGGAGGTAAAACCTTTAATCCTAAATCTTCTAAACCTTCAAGTTCTATTCAATGTCACAAATGTCATGGAAGGGGGCATATGATGCATGAATGTCCAAGTAGAAGAAACATCCTACTTAGAGAGAATGGAGAATATGAGAGTGAAAAAAGTGAGGGGGAAGAAGAAGAGAGAGAAGGTGTAAGTGAGGAAGATGATTTGGAATTGCCTAATGATGGTATAATTGGGGTGGTTAGGAGAATTATGACTATCAATTTGGGTAGTGTTGATGAAGGGCAGAGAGAGAATTTGTTTCATACTAGGTGTGGGATAAAAGGGAAGACTTATTCTATGATTATTGATGGGGGAAGTTGTGCAAACGTGGTGAGTTCATACTTGGTGGATAAACTAGGAATTGCATGCATGAAGCGCCCTACCCCATATAGGCTCCAATGGTTGAATGATTGTGGAGAAGTAAAAGTAAACAAACAATGCATGATTTCATTCAATGTTGGTAGGTATGAAGATGAAATTCTTTGTGATGTAGTTCCAATGCAAGCATGTCATGTTTTACTTGGCCGACCTTGGCAGTATGATAGGGATACTACTCATCATGGGAGAAAGAATAGGTATAGTCTTCTGCATAATGGTAAGAAGTATACTCTTGCACCATTATCTCCTTCTCAAGTGTTTGAAGATCAAAAACGATTGAGGGAAACAATGGGAAAACAAAAGGGAGAGGTAAAAAGTGAGCTTGAGGGAAAACAAAAAGGCCAAGAGATAGAAAAAAAGAGAGATGGCCGAGAGAAAGAGAGAGAGGGCAGCGATCTAAGTAAAGAGGTAAAAGAGGGTGTGAGTAAAAAAATAAAATGTTTTGGTGAGAGGAAAACGGCTAAGGAAAAGAAAAATGAGAGCCTTTATATAAAAGCCAAAGAGTGTTTGAATGCTAGGAGAGAGGGACTGCCCATAATACTACTTACTTACAAAGAAGTATTGATTAATTTTGAACAACTAACTCCTTCTTTGCCAAATAGTGTTTCTTCTCTTTTGCAGAATTTTGAAGATGTTTTTCCTGATGACACTCCAAAGGGATTGCCACCTTTGAGAGGGATTGAGCACCAAATAGACTTTGTGCCTGGGTCTCAACTTCCTAATAGGCCTGCCTATAGGAGCAATCCTGAAGAGACCAAAGAATTACAAAGGCAAGTTGAAGAATTGCTTGAAAAGGGATTTGTTCGAGAGAGTATGAGCCCATGCTCTGTTCCAGTCATATTAGTCCCCAAAAAGGATGGAACATGGAGGATGTGTGTAGATTGTCGAGCCATCAACAAGATAACGGTAAAGTATCGCCATCCTATCCCTCGTCTTGATGACATGTTGGACCAACTGTATGGTTCCAAAATCTTTTCTAAAAGAACTTTAGGGAACATATTGAGGGCTGTTTTGAAAGGAAAGTTGACTTCTTGGGAAGATTACTTAC
>NW_006239210.1:108923-126244 GCF_000226075.1 Solanum tuberosum | reverse complement strand
AATCTATCGTTTTGATTCGTTTTCTCAAGTAAAGGCGTTAGATTTCTTCCATAAATCTATACGTTGTTACTTGGATCTTTTCAAGGCTTTAGAACATCTAATCCTTGGAAATTCGTGGATCTTTCCTTCGAATTTCCCATATCTTTAGTTAGTTTTTTTGTTTCTTTTCTTTGTGCTTCCGCATTCTAATATTTAATTCTCTATTTGTGATCTCCCTTAACCTTGCTGCTATCAGTTTATGGGATAAGGAGATTGCTACTAGATACCCCGCCTCAACTCACGTATGGGCATCCATCTCAAGAAATTGCTACTAGATACCACACCTCAACTCACGTACGAGTATCCATCTCAATCAATATCCACTTGGTGTTTAGCATTATTCCCCACGAAGTACTTAACATTCATTATCGTAGGAGAAAGAGATTGTTACTAGTTACCCCGCCCCAGCTCACGTGAGAGCATCCATCTTATTCAAAAATCATTCAATAGATAGCTTGTATATTCAAAGGTGAGAATAGCCTTTCAACTAAGAATCCCTATGTTGTGAGAAAACCATTCACAACATGTCATTATAATTCATAAGTGTACAATTGAGAATAGCCTTTCGATCAACACATCATCATTAACATAATCATAGAAACTTCATTCATACTTCATTCATATGTGTGTGTATGAGAGATAATAGCCTTTCAAAAACCCCACAATTACACCATAGTCATAATCAGATACATATATCTCTTCGTCATGCTTAACTCTCATAAATTGCCCATCAAGGACCATAGATCATCATTTATCAACACATATAGGATTACTACATTAGACATATATAATAACATGATTCAAATAGTTCCACTACTAAAAGCACATTCTCATGATATTCATCTTTCTACAATTCACCCACATCACAAGTTCATAGATTGGGGACATGGGGATTTCATGGTTTCTTGGCATTCTACTTGCATCACTCAACACCCACACTTTAGGATCCAATTTGCGAAATTAGGGTAATTCATGGATTCTTGAGGAATTCATTATAAAAACAGTAGTAAATCATCAATTTGATCATAAGATAAAGCAATTGAACCATTAGAAACGTTTTTTTAAAGTGAATCCATGACTTGCAGTAAAACTCTATTTTTTTGGGTAAAGTTACAAGTTTGAAATTGAGTTTGGAGGGACTACCATACCTTATTGAAGAATCACCACAAAATTGAGTAGAAAAGGCTGCTCCTTCAACCCTAGACTCCACCCTCTTCTTCTTCTTCTATGGTGTTTTTCAAGAGAGAATTATTTGGGGGAAAGTTGGTTAAGATTTTGGATTTGGGATTTATGAAGTGTAAAGGGTTAGTTAATATCTTAAAAATCCTTATATAGGTGAATAATAACCATATAAAATGACCTCACTTAATAATAACTAACCTAGGAATTTACCTAATTGCCCTCACCTTGGCCGAATGGGATAGCAACCCAGGCCCCATCCACGAACCCCACCTACAGGTCCTGGATACACCCACAGACCAATTCTGGTTCTTCGTGGGTCGGGGAATGGTATTCAAAAAAATAGGAAAGGTAAGGCCTTGACCCACAACTCCTTCCCACGTGGCGTGGGTCCATCCACGGCTCGTGGATGCCCTTCGTGGGAGGCCACTATTTTGGACAGCTTTTTGGGCTGTTTTTAGGGTCCTCCCCAAGGATCCTTGGTTGGTCTTCTGGGGGTCGTACCTTTATGTTTAAACCCAAAAATACATATCTGAAGTGCCGGGGTTTATTTACAACTCTAGCGCTCATATCAAACTCTAAAACTCTCACGTAAGGGTCTAGTTTCACCTACTAATTTTCCGGGTGTTACAATAGCTTAAGGCCACAAATTTAGTCTCTAAGGGGTTCATCTATCACTTAGTCCGAGTTAATGACTCTATTGTTAAGACACCACTTATTCAGTCAGTTCCAGTTGTGAGTGAATAGTTGGAGGTCTTTCTTAATGATCTTCACGGAGTCCGTCCTGAGAGAGAAATAGACTTCGAGAAATTGTTCTTGATACTCAAACCATCTCTATTTTACCATATATAATAACTCCAGCTGAGTTAAATGAGTTAAAAGAGAAATTCAGATATCTTTTTGATAAGGGTTTCATCTAAGCAAGTGTCTCACCTTGGGGAGCTTCGGTCCTTTTTGTGAGGAAGAAGGATGGCTCCCTTAGAATGTGTATCGATTCCTAGCAGTTAAAAAAGTCACCATAAAGAATGAGTATCCCATACCTAGAATTGATGATCTTTTTTACCAAATCTACGTGTTATTTGCTTCTCTAAGATAGACCTAAGATTGGCTATCATCAATTGAGAGTAAGAGAAAGTGACATCCCAAAAACAACAATTAGGACTTGTTATGGTCATTATGAGTTCTTGTGATGTCTTTTTGCTTGATCAATGCTCTTGCAGAATTCATGGTTCTTATGAACAAAGTATTTAAGGCATATCTTTACATGTTTGTTATCGTATTTAGTGATGACATACAAATTTATTTGAGGAATGAGGAGAATCATGCTAGTCATCTCAGAATAGTCCTCTAGACTCTCAAAGATTGGGAGTTATATGCCAAATTTTCTAAGTGTTAGTTTTGGCTTCAGTTTGTGGCATTCTTAGGCCACATTATATCTTGTGAAGGGATTGGAGTTGACACTCAAAAGATTGAAGTAGTGCAGAACTGGCCCTGACCCACATCTCCAACTGACATAAATAATTTCTTAGTGTTGGCTAGTTACTACAAAAGGTTTGCTGAGGGGTTTTCATTTATTTTGTCCCCGTTGACTAAGTTGACTCAGAAAACAACTAAGTTTCAATGGCCGAAGCTTGTGAGTAAAGCTTTGAGGAATTGAAAACTCTGTTAACTATTGCTTCAGTGTTGACCCTACCAGAGGGTACAAAAGGCTTTTTTGTTTATTGTGATGTGTCCAGAGTTGTACATGGTTTTGTATTGATGCACAATGGTAAGGTTAGAGCCTATTCCTTCAGAACAATTAAGATGCACGAGAAGAATTACCCAACTCATGATCTCGAGTTGGCAGCAGTAGTGTTAACTCTCAAAATATGGCATCACTATCTATACGGCGTTCCTGTGGATAGGTTCACTGACCACAAGAGTCTTTAGTATGTGTTCCGTATGAAGAAGCTTAATCTCAGGCAAATGAGGTGATTAGAGTTGCTCAAGGACTTAGACGTGAGCATCCTATATCACCAAGGTAAGGCAAATGTTGTTGCTAATGCTTTGAGAAGGTTATCCAGCGATAGTATTTCTCATATTGAGGAAAGCAAGAAAGAGTTAGGTAAGGAAGTTCATAGGCTTTCCCATTTAGGAGTCCGTCTATTAGACTCTAGAGAAGGTGGTGTTGTGGTGATGAATGGTGCTAAATCATCACTAGTATATGAAGTGAAGGAGAAACAAGATAAAGTCGCTCCTTTACTTGAACTACAAGTAAATGTTCATAATAAAAACGTTATGACTTTTGAAAAATGGGGAGATGGGGTATTAAGATACAAAGGTATATTGTGTGTACCAAAGGTGGATGAGCTCCAAGAAAGGAGCATGGCAGAAGCTCATAGTTCCAGATATTCAACCCATCCTGGCTCCACAAAGATGTACCATGACTTGAGAGAAGTCTATTGGTGGAGTAGTATGAAGAGGTCCATTGCACAGTTCGTTGCTAAGTGCGAAAAATTTCCAACAAGTCAAGGTAGAACACCAATAGCAAGGTGGTATGGTTCAGAACATAGATCTTTCGCAATGGAAGTGGGAGATGATTAGAATGGACTTTATACTGCCTTGCCGCAATCTCGAAGGCAGTATGATTCGATTTGGGTGAATGTAGATCGGATGACTAAATCAGCCCATTTCTTGTCGGTAAAGACAACAAATTCAGCTGAGGATTATGCTAGAATGTATGTTCAAGAGATAGTTCTACTTCATGGAGTGTGTCTATTATCTCAGATAGGAGTACAAAATTCACCGCTCAGTTTTTCAAGTCCTTCCACAAACATTTGGGTTCGAAGATGAACCTTAGTACTGCTTTACATCTTCAGACGGATGGCCAAGCAGAGCGTACAATTCAGACCCTAGAAAACATGTTGAGGGCATGCATCTTGTTTTTCATAGATAACTGGGATGATCACTTGCCTATCATAGAATTTGCTTCTAATAATAGTTATCATTGTTGTATTCAAATGGCTCCTTACGAGCCACTGTATAGGCAAGACTTGGTTCATCAAGCCATGGAGAAGGTGAAGATTATTCAGGAAAGGCTGAAAATAGCACAAAGTCGTCACAAATCATATACGGATGTTATAAGGAGAGACTTAGAATTTGGGGTTGATGATTGGTCTACTTTAAGGTTTCACCTATAAAGGGTGCTACGAGATTTGGTAAGAAGGGGAAATACATTCCCCGGTACATTGATCCTTACATGATATCGAAAGGGTTGGTAACATATCTTATGTGTTGGAGCAACATTCAGAATTAGCAGCAGTTCATCCAGTGTTCCACATATCTATGCTAAAGAAATGTTTTGGCGATCCTTCACTTATTCTACCCACTGAAAATAGTGGTATCAAGGACAACCTATCTTATGAAGAGATGCCTGTTAAGATTCTAGATCGCCAGATTCGCAGGTCGAGAACCAAGAAAGTGCCATCAGTCAAGGTCTTATGAAGGAATCAATTTTTAGAGGAAGCTACTAGGGAGGTTCAGAAGGACATGAAAAAGAGATAAACTCATCTCTTTCCTTCCGAAACAATTCCAGACAAATGTACTGACTCTTGTAAAGTACTCTTTGAGTATATATGTTGAGTTATGGTAACTGTGTGTTGGGTGCTTGAGTTGGGTTGTTAGATGCTCCCCACCCCTGTTTTTCTTAGTGTGATCTTATTCGCAGACAAATGTTCCAAAAGGGGAGATATTGAAACACCTCGTACTTTGAAAGAGCTAAATAGAAAATTTGTACAAGTCACCCATTAGTGTTTTAGTTTTGGGGCAACTTCAAACAACTATATCTTTTAGCACATATAAAATTAGGTGGTCCATGAGCTATCAAACCCAACAAAAACAATAAACAACAACGTTAGCGTTAGTGAAAATGAACTCACAATCACTCGTGTTTACACACCTTTGATTACCTTTCAAATTGGCGCGGCTAATGTTGAAGATTACTTATACTCGGCTTGACACAAAAGAGCCAATTCTACTCTTGGTCAGAATGGATTTTTGTTTAATGAAAAATGGACGACTCAATAAAAGAAAACGGACCTGAGTCAAGAAAGAAGTTAACTACGAAGTAAAACAAATAAAACCAGACAAAGAAAAGCAATAACAAAGAAGTGAATTTCGAAAACCAATAGTCAACGAGTAGGTACTTACAAGTTAAAAATCAGTTTAGGAATCTTGATTACGAACTAGAGTCAAAAGAAAAGAAACTAAGAATTAGAACCTGAGATGAAAAGGGTCATAAGACGAGTTTTCCATTGCCAAATGGCATGTGTTCTTCTTCTAACGTGAAGTTCAGCTCGCCAGCTTGAAGATTGACTCTCCAAACTCTACAAACGAACAAGGCAACTTGGCAATCTGGGTGGAAGTTAGGTGATGCGTCGAGTGGGTTCGGTGACCACGGCTTAGGTCGTCGAAATTTCCAGTGTCTTCACCAAAATGAGGTCCAACTCGGCGACCTAGCTACCCAAAGGGCAAGGCGCCGAGTGGAATGGGCGATCCACGTCGAGATTTTTCAAAATTCCTCAAGCTGCAACTGCAAGACTCTGAAAATTTAACCTTGGTGGTCCCACCGTCTTCCTTGGCCTTTTGTATTTACCCTTTTTGGTAAATTCCTTTTTTACAAACACTTCAACACTTTCTCTTTCTTCCTTTTTGGAATTAAACACTTCCCTTTTCAAATATTCCCTTATTGAACAGTTGAATATTATTCAAGAACACTATGAAGATCCAAATAAAACCTCGAAGATTTTTAGCTCGAAATTTCATGAAACTTTAGGTGAATGCTGTCCTTGATATAGGGAACAAACCTCAATACTTTTTAGCACTCAATTCTTTGCCAAAATTTCCAGATTTCAAAACCCACTTCGTATTCTTCAAAACTTCTTCAACCAACAATGGTGGAAACTTCAATAGTGAACCAAACTTCATCAAATCTCAGATCTAAACTCAAATAAGGTTAGGGAACACTAATATAACCTTAGAAACTTCAAACAAGACTCAAATCAACAAAATATTTTTGGGGTTTTCTAGAAAACCTTTTTGACCCCCACTTTTTTTGTAACAACGCAAGACTAGAATTCGTAGGAACGATTCTAAGCCTTGCTCTGATACCAAATGATGTACTTTCTCACTAGAAGAATCACAACAAACAGCGGAAAACAAGAAAGATAGAAGGAGAGACACAAGATAAGAAACAATTGGCAACTAAAGGATGTATTAAATCAATAAACTCCAATCTAGATCCTAACAAGTACCTAATCCGGATAAATAGATAGCTACAAAAAGAGGAAACAAAGAGCAACCTAAGGGTATATTAAAGCCCAAAGACCTCAGCTCGTTAATCCGTCAAGAAGCAGCTAACTCTTACGAAGACCTCGAGGGAATCAATATCCCAAGAAACCTTTGTTTCTAAACAAGGTTCAACAAAATCTTACCAAGCTTTCAACAGTCACACAAGGAGTAAGTTTACAACCACAATATTCAAAATCAATCTACCCTAAAATGAAACCCTAAAGGCCTATTTATTGTTTTTAGCATTATTACGTAGATGGCCCAAAAGGTGAGCCGAATGGGCCAATGGGCGAGCCACGTCGGGATCGCCTAATGGCTCGGCGATGCACCCAATAGGGTCGGCGAGGAACTCTGCTTCTTGCCTTGGCTGGGAAGCTACTGGAACTTTAGGCGGTCTGGGAAACATCGCCCAATCCACTTGGCGATGCCCAATGGTCTTCAACTCGCCTAGTGAGAAGTTTTCCCCTTTGTAGCTCCTTGGGCAGTTGGCGTTATTGGGAACCCTCGCCAAAGGGCTTTGGCGAGCCGTCGAAGTGTTCTCCAGCTCGCCAAATGGAGCACATTCTTCACTTGCTCCTCCTCGCTTCGTTAGGCTCTCCACGCTCCAAGCTATCATCCAAGCATGGTGTTGCCAAATTGGGAGCTCCTTCAAGATGCATATGTTCCCATGCAAGGCATAGAACTCCCACTTTGGGGACATACATGCCAAACAACCTCCATCCTTGTGAACACTCCATAAAAGCATTGAAGTTCGTGAATGGATAGGCTTGATGTAATCCATTTTACATCTTTCTCCCCTTCTTGAAAAGGATTCGTCCTCGAATCCATACCTTGCAAATGCCTAGGGGGAGCAAACAAGAACAAGAGCCTCATGGCATGAGGGTTAGCGTTAGCAATAACAAGTAATTCACCATGCCAAGGATGCACAAACTGAACATATAACCAAGCGTCACAATTATCAACCAAGGGTTTGTAACCCATCAAAGCAATAGATACTTGGCTAAGTAATAAACATTGACAAAGGGGTAGAGCGTAGGAACCAATACACTTAAGCAACCTCATATGTATGCCCTCATTGGTTCCACATACAAACAAGCACAAGACCTCCCTTATGTCAAGTAGCACATAAACATTCTCAAAACTAAGTGCAAGGGCATAAACAAAGTTAAACCAAATTAAGATTCCATCCAATGCACTAGCTAACTTCAAGAATGTAGTTATTCCCAATTCATGAGCGGGGTCAAATACAATAGTATTCCCCACACAACAAGGCAAACAAACCTCATTCAAGCACATAGGATCAAGTAATAACACCAAGTAAAAATAACATAAAAGCAAAAGGGTGTTACTACCATACCCATCAAAATGTAGACCAACACCGAGGTCAAATGGGAAGGAAAAATATAGCATCGAGTCAAGGAGACTCTCATTTGGCCCCATTGATTCCACTATTAACATAAAGTATGGTACCCACTCAAACATGAGTATCATCATATGCAAATACATAATAGAGAAAGGTGTCATGCTCACTAGGGACTAAGGTGTTCTCATATGTAAGATCACAACTAGGTTCAAGGATCCTAGCACACATCACTTTACAAGAAGGAACACACAAAGACTTCATGGTAAATTTAAAATAAAACTTCACCTTCTCTCAACAAAGAGCTCCTACCTCCATAAAATGTACGATCGACAAGATCATACTCAAAGAATAAGTAAAGAAAAGGGCTTAAGAAACTACCCTTCCCCATACACAATGTAGGCCCGCTCCGCTACTAAACTCACTTGGAGAAAGCAACTAGGTCCCCAAAAGAAAGGGGCAGGATATCAACTCATTTTCCTATCTCAATCGGATTGTAAACCCTCAAGAAGGACTTTCCATCGTAGGGAAATGTGTCAACAAATCCATCCAAATGATACTTGTCATCTTGACCAAGCGTCACTACACAAGTGCCACAATTTAATTCACTACCGGGGTCAAATGGAAAGGAGATCCATAGACTGCAAGTACTTCTCCTTTTGCCCGACTGGCACTCTCATTTTCCAACATCATACTCCACTCGAGGGTGTAAACAAGTAATAGAGACAGGTGTCTCGCAAGTCAACTACCTCGAGGGTGTTTTCATGAGTATGACTACCAATAGGCTCAAAAGTGTTGGTCATACTATCAAGGATTGAAACACACCAAGAAGAAGAAGTAATAGGAAAACCAACACCACCTTCCTCCTCATCACATTCCTTCCCCACAAGAGTACTCTCATCTTCCAAGAAGAGATTTCCATCTTTGGGAGGGAAAATTTCACACCGTAGTAGGTTACTATTGACAGTATAACTATTCAGAACTACACTACTCTCAAGTTTCACGCAACTAGGTACATCACTAGGAGTGATTCCATCATCTTCAAATAAGATATTGTACTTAAGGAGGGGATGGTCAACCACTAAGGAAGAATCAAAACATGCAAGTTCACCCTCAAAAGGACAAATATCATTCTTCAAAGTATGCTCAAGCACATGATCTGTATGAATAAAACAAGCAATCGGATCTTCCGCAAAAGATATGCTCATAGAGTCACTCCTATTCAATAGATCAACGTTATCATTAGCACCACTTACTTGAGGTTCCTTAATCACATTACAAGGACCCTCAACCAGTGAACTACACTCACAAACAGGTTGATCAACACAATTATCACACGATAATGAACTAACATTCAAAGTACAGGTGTCAACACTAGGTGGACACAAATCGATCTTACTAGAAGAATCAACTCGGTCATCAATAGGATCAACTAGTGTATCCACACTCTCAACAAGCACATTATCAATACAAGGTAACAATAGGCTCACATATAGACAAGCTAACATTTACACTTTCTTCATTTGCAATGGTAAAAGTGTTAAATTTAGCTATGGTACCTTTGACGCCCGCAAGAAAGATCTTCTTTACAATCAAATGACACTACCGTAGGAATGTTAGGACAGCCCACAAATGTATCCATCACAAGGGCTTCTTCACGAGAATCCTGCAAAAGCAAAGAAATAGAATAGGGAAGGGAAGAGTGAGACGGGTTAGCTTGCAACTAATGATCCTTAAGGATCAATGCACTTTCGACTCCCACTTCCTCCCTTATCTCTTTATGCTCAGCCAATAACAACTTGGCCTTTCCCTTCAACTTCCTCTTTTCGCCTTCTCCTGGGCCTCAGCCTCCACATGTCCCTCCTCCGTTTTCCTTTTATCCCTCAACTCATCTATTTTTTGATACAACTCTATGACTTGGGATGGTGACATTGGCTTAAGGACATATTTACAACCCATCGACATGACGGTATAGGTGTTGTGCCTTCCATCATGTATTGACGCGTGGCTGTGTTGCCAAGGCCTCCCGAGTAGTACATGACTAGCTTCCATGGGAATCACATCACAAAGTACGGTATCATGATATTTTTACAATTTGGAACTTGATCAACACATGTTCATGTCCCTCAATTCCTCCTCATTTAACCATTGAAGTCTGTATGGTTTAGCATGCTTTACTGGTAGGAAACTTCAAATAGTCCACCACAGCCGTGCTAGCAAGGTTGGCACAACTTCCACTGTCAATGATCAAATCACTGACTTGGCTCTGGATGAGGCACTTGGAGTAGAAGATATTCTCTCTTTGCTCGTGATTGATCATGGCCTTCGTAGGTATAGTTTGTGTTACCACATAAGAGATGGTAATGTGAACCCTGTCTCTTTGGCCCAAATCTCATCCTCCACCTTGGTCAGTCTAGAATTTATCTCGGATAGACGACCTCTAAATTCAGCCAAGCTTCCATCCAACATCCTCATCATCCGACTCTCTTCAGTAGGAGTCCTCATGGAAGATTCTAAGGTAACCTTTCCCTTTGGTGGGTAGGTTTTGTTTCCGGTTTCCATGGTACCTAGCAATAAGAAATACTCAACAAAAACAATAAATAAAACAACGTTAGCGTTAGTCAAAATGAACTCACAATCACTCGTGTATACACACCTTTGATTGCCTTTCAAATTGGCGCGGCTAATGTTGAAGATTGCGTATACTCAGCTTAACAAAAAAGAGCCAATTCTACTCTTGGTCGGAATGGATTTTGTTTAATAAAAAATAGGAGACTCAATTAAAGCAAACGGACATGAGTCAAGAAAGAAGTTAACTACGAAGTAAAACGAATAAAAGCACACAAAGAAAAGCAATAACAAAGAAGTGAATTTCGAAAACCAATAGTCAATGAGTAGGTACTTACAAGTTAAAAATCAGTTTAGGAATCTTGATTACGAACTAGAGTCAAAAGAAAAGAAACTAAGAATTAGAACCTGAGATGAAAAGGGTCATAAGACGAGTTTCCCATCGCCAAATGGCATGTGTTCTTCTTCTAACGTGAAGTTCAGCTCGCCAGCTTGAAGATTGACTCGCCAAACTCTACAAACGGACAAGGCAACTTGGCGATCTGAGTGGAAGTTAGGTGATGCGCCGAGTGGGTTCGGTGACCACGGCTTAGGTCGTCGAAATTTCCAGTGTCTTCACCAAAATGAGGTCCACCTCGGTGACCTATCTACCCAAAGGGCAAGGCGCCGAGTGGAATGGGCGATCCACGTCGAGATTTTTCAAAATTCATCAAGCTGCAACTGCAAGGCTCCAAAAATTTAACCTTGGTGGTCCCACCGTCTTCCTTGGCCTTTTGTATTTACCCTTGTTGGTAAATTCTCTTTTTACAAACACTTTAACACTTTCTCTCTATTCCTTTTTGGAATTAAACACTTCCCTTTTCAAATATTCCCTTATTGAAGATTTGAATATTCTTCAAGAACACTATGCAGATCCAAAATAATACCCCAAAGATTTTTAGCTCGAAATTTCATGAAACTTTAGGTGAATGCTCTCCTTGATATAGGGAACAAACCTCAATACTTTTTACCACGCAATTCTTTGCCAAAACTTCCAGATTTCAAAACCCACTTCGTTTTCTTCAAAGCTTCTTCAACCAACAATGGTGGAAACTTCAATAGTGAACCAAACTTCACCAAATCTCAGATCTAAACTCAAATAAGGCTCTGATACCAAATGATGTAATTTCTCACTAGAAGAATCACAACAAACAACAGAAAATAAGAAAGATAGAAGGAGAGACACAAGGTAAGAAACAATTGGCAACTAAATGATGTATTAAATCCAATTAACTCCAATCTAGATCCTAACTAACAACTACCAAATCTGGATAAATAGACAGACACAAAAAGAGGAAACAAAGAGAAACCTCAGGGTATATTAAGCCCAAAGACCTCAGCTCGTTAATTCGTCAAGAATCAGGTAACTCTTACGAAGACCTTGAGGGAATCAATATCCCAAGAAACCTTTGTTTCTAAACAAGGTTCAACAAAATCTTACCAAGCTTTCAACAGTCACACAAGGAGTAAGTTTACAACCACAATATTCAAAATCAATCTACCCTAAAATGAAACCCTAAAGGCCTATTTATAGTTTTAGGCATTATTACATAGATGGCCCAAAGGTGACCCGAAATGGGCCAATGGGCAAGCCACTTCGGGATCGCCTAATGGCTCGGCGATGCGCCTAATAGGTTCGGCGAGGAACTCTGCTTCTTGCCTTGGCTTGGAAGCTACTGGAACTTTGGGCGGTCTGGGAACCATCGCCCAATCCACTTGGCGATGCCCAATGGTCTTCAGCTCGCCTAGTGAGCAGTTATCCCCTTTGTAGCTCCTTGGGCAGTTGGCGATATTGGGAACCCTCGCCAAAGGGCTTTGGCGAGTCACCGATGTGTTCTCCAGCTCGAATGGAGCACATTCTTCACTTGCTCCTCCTCGCTTCGTTAGGCCTTCCACGCTCCAAGCTATCATCCAAGCATGGTGTTGCCCAATTAGGAGTTCCTTCAAGATGCATATGTTCCCATGCAAGGCATAGAACTCCCTCCTTGGCGTCCATACAAGCCAAACGACCTCCATCCATGTGAACACTCCATAAAAGCATTGAAGTTCGTGAATGGATAGGCTTGATGTAATCCATTTTACATCATTCTCCCCTTCTTGAAAAGGATTCGTCCTCGAATCCATACCTTGCAAATCCCTAGGGGGAGCAAACAAGAACAAGATCCTCATGGCATGAGGGTTAGCGTTAGCAATAACAAGTGCATCACCATGCCAAGGATGCACAAACTGAACATATTACCAAGCATCACAAATATCAACCAAGGGTTTGTAACCCATCAAAGCAGTAGATACTTGGCTAGGTAATAAACATTGACAAAGGGGTAGAGCGTAGGAACCAATACACTTAAGCAACCTCATATGTATGCCCTCATTGGTTCCACATACAAACAAGCACAAGACCTCCCTTATGTCAAGTAGCACATAAACATTCTCAAAACTAAGTGCAAGGGCCTAAACAAAGTTAACCCAAATTAAGATTCCATCCAATGCACTAGCTAACTTCAAGAATGTAGTTATTCCCAATTCATGAGCGGGGTCAAATACAATAGTATTCCCCACACAACTTGGAAAACAAACCTCATTCAAGCACATAGGATCAAGTAATAACACCAAGTAAAAATCACATAAAAGCGAAAGGGTGTTACTACCATACCGATCAAAATGTAGACCAACACAGTGATTCCAGTAGGCAACCTAAGGGTATATTTAGCACAAAGACCTCAGCTCGTTAATTCATCAAGAATCAGGTAACTCTTACGAAGACCTCGAGGGAATCAATATCCCAAGAAACCTTTGTTTCTAAACAAGGTTCAACAAAATATTACCAAGCTTTCAACAGTCACACAAGGAGTAAGTTTATAACCACAATATTCAAAATCAATCTACCCTAAAATGAAACCCTAAAGGCCTATTTATAGTTTGTGGCAGTATTACATATATTGTCCAAAGGTGACCCGAAATGGGCCAATGGGCGAGCCACGTCGGGATCGCCTAATGGCTCGGCGATACGCCCAATAGGTTCGGCGAGGAGCTCTGCTTCCTGCTTTGGCTGGGAAGCTACTGGAACTTTGGGCGGTCTGGGAACCATCGGCCAATCCACTTGGCGATGCCCAATGGTCTTCAGCTCGCCTAGTGAGCAGTTATCCCCTTTGTAGCTCCTTGGGCAGTTGGCGATATTGGGAACCCTCGCCAAAGGGCTTTGACGAGTCGCCGATGTGTTCTCCAGCTCGAATGGAGCACATTCTTCACTTGCTCCTCCTCACTTCGTTAGGCCTTCCATGCTCCAAGCTATCATCAAAGCATGGTGTTTCCCAATTAGGAGTTCCTTCAAGATGCATATGTTCCCATGCAAGGCATAGAACTCCCTCATTGGCGTCCATACAAGCCAAACAAACTCCATCCATGTGAACACTCCATAAAAGCATTGAAGTTGGTGAATGGATAGGCTTGATGTAATCCATTTTACTTCATTCTACCCTTCTTCAAAAGGATTCGTCCTCGAATCCATACCTTGCAAATCCCTAGGGGGAGCACATAAGAACAAGATCCTCATGGCATGAGGGTTAGCGTTAGCAATAACAAGTTCATCACCATGCCAAGGATGCACAAACTAAACATATAACCAAGCATCACAAATACCAACCAAGGGTTTGTAACCCATCAAAGCAATAGATACTTGGCTAAGTAATAAACATTGACAAAGGGGTAGAGCGTAGGAACCAATACACTTAAACAACCTCATATGTATGCCCTCATTGGTTCTACATACAAACAAGCACAAGACCTCCCTTATGTCAAGTAGCACATAAACATTTTCAAAACTAAGTGGAAGGGCATAAACAAAGTTAACCCAAATTAAGATTCCATCCAATGCACTAGCTAACTTCAAGAATGTAGTTATTCCCAATTCATGAGCGGGGTCAAATACAATAGTATTCCCCACACAATTTGGAAAACAAACCTCATTCAAGCACATAGGATCAAGTAATAACACCAAGTAAAAATCACATAAAAGCGAAAGGGTGTTACTACCATACCGATCAAAATTTAGACCAACACCGAGGTCAAAGGAGAAGGAAAAATATAGCATCGAGTCAAGGAGACTCTCATTTGGCCCCATTGATTCCACTATTAACATAAAGTATGGTACCCACTAAAACATGAGTATCATCTTATACAAATAGATAATAGAGAAAGGTCTCATGCTCACTAGGGACATCTAAGGTGTTCTCATATATAAGATCATTACTATGTTCAAGGATCCTAGCACACATCACTTTACAAGAAGGAACACACAAAGACTTCATGGTAAATTTAAAATAAACTTCACCTTCTCTCAACAAAGAGCTCCTACCCCCATAAAATGTACGATCGACAAAATCATACTCAAAGAATGAGTAAACAAAAGGGCTTAAGAAACTACCCTTCCCCATACACAACATAGGCTCATCAATCGGATTGTAAACCCTCAAGAAGGACTTTCCATCGTAGGGAAAGGTGTCAACAAATCCATCCAAATGATACTTGTCATCTTGACCCAGCATCACTACACATGTTCCACAATTTAATTCACTACCGGGGTCAAATGTAAAGGAGATCCATGGACTCCAAGTACTTCTCCTTTTGCCCGACTGACACTCTCATTTTCCAACATCATACTCCACTCAACAGCATGAGATTCATCATATGTAAACAAGTAATAGAGAAAGGTGTCTCGCAAGTCAACTTCCTCGAGGGTGTTTTCATGAGTATGACTACTAATAGGCTCAAAAGCGTTGGTCATACTATCAAGGATTGAAACACACCAAGAAGAAGAAGTAATAGGAAAACCAACACCACCTTCCTCCTCATCACATTCCTTCCCCCACAAGAGTACTCTCATCTTTCAAGAAGAGATTTCCATCTTTGGGAGGGAAAGCTTCACACCGTAGTGGGTTATTATAAACAGTATAACTATTAAGAACTACATTACTGTCAAGTTTCACGCCACTAGGTACATCACTAGGAGTGATTCCATCATCTTCAAATAAGACATTGTACTTAAGGAGGGGATGGTCAACCACTAAGGAAGAATCAAAACATTCAAGTTCACCCTCAAAAGGACAAATATCATTATTCGAAGTATGCTCATGTAACACTCCGTATCCTACGTGTATTAGTTCTATTTATTTGATACTTATAAATTGCCTTGTGGTATAGTTATAGACTCGGTTTCCTATGCAACTAGTTACAATAGAATAAGTTTAAAGTGAGCTGTCTATAGATTTTGATGCGACCCGTTTAAGTTGACGTCGATGGAAGTATTTAAACTTGAGATCATAAGGTGGTATTTGAGTCTAAATTTTAAAGTGACATATTGTATATAAGTTTTAAGTAAAGTTAAGGGTATTAAGGTCTAAAAATGAAATAAAATATTGAGGTGCTTGCTTGACTTAACTAAGCTAGTAGGTGACAAGTAGGTGCATCACCTACTTTGACTTATTGATCAGCCTAAAGGACCAAGTAGGTGCATCACCGACTTGAGCTATATGGATCTAGTTAAAAAGGCGAAGGTTTATGGATCAGATTGGGCCTTTGCTAATGGACTCACTTGAGGCCCAAACAAAGTTAAATAAAAGAAAAATGAAATTTAAGACCAGCAGCCAAATCTGCCAAGGCCCAATATATTTAAGCCCAAGTCAAAGGTAGTAGGTGCATCACCTAGTTTGACCTTTTGAGCTGCTCTCAAGTTTCACGCCACTAGGTACATCACTAGGAGTGATTCCATCATCTTCAAATAAGACATTGTACTTAAGGAGGGGATGGTCAACCACTAAGGAAGAATCAAAACATGCAAGTTCACCCTCAAAAGGACAAATATCATTCTTCAAAGTATGCTTAAGGGTGAAAGCCTAGCATGGGTTGATCCCAATTGGTATAAAAGGTTGGCAGCTCAGGGGCGAAAGCCTAGCATGGGCCGTGTCACGCCCAAAATCACATTAAGGCGGACCGGCACCCATTGCCGAGAAGGCTCGGGAGGACCAACCTGTAATCATGCTCTATCTATGAACATTTAAAGGTGTTGCCATAGTGGATTCCATGTTTTCATGAAAGTAGACAGTATTAGCCAAAAGAAAGTGTACATGACTTGGCCGTTGGGACCATGATGTCTAAGACACGAGGCACAACCACACTTCGCAATACATAGTCTATAAAGCCTCAAAATGATAAAACATTATAGGGTTAAGGTCGAGACAGGCCCCGCCTTACACTCAGCAACTATATAATACCAAAATACATGCTATAGACTCAGAAAGCCCCGAATCAACCTGGAGCTCACCAATAGCCGCTGGATGTCCTGTTCTCCTACTTGGGAGATCTACTAGCTCCTGTACCTGTAACATGAATTGCAGGTCCCCCGAGAGAGACGTCAGTACGGGAGAATGCACTGAGTATGTAAGGCATAAAGTAATGTATGTGAAATAAGAACTCAAATGAAATCATATACCAATGTAAGAATACAAGACCACCTTTTCTCATATTATGGAATCAGGTACTTTACATTCTTTTCTTTACTTTATCATTCTTTACTTTACACTCTGTGCACAACATATAATACAAATGACCAATTGATCAGTGGTAGACATATAAATCGAGATCGACCCATGCTAGGCTTTCCTTTAACCCCTGGGATACCACCCGTAATATTGGGATCGACCCATGCTAAGTGATTCTTCCACCCCTAGGATACCACCCACCAATAAGCAGATTCATTTAATATCTTTCCATTAACATTTGAGATGATTCTTTTGGTGGTCATAGCATTTTT
>NW_006239210.1:106470-108786 GCF_000226075.1 Solanum tuberosum | reverse complement strand
GAGCTGAAATAATATATGGACCTTATTTAGTTAAAAGGAGAACTCATACAGGGTGTTCAATGTATATGTACAGATTTGACAATGAACATGTATTGGAACGTGTAGACATGTTAAAGAGTGAGAACAAGGTCATAAGTCGTGTTGGAGCTGGTAGGCTGCTTATATGTGTCGAGGACGACTCTAGATTTCATGCCAATTAGTAGGAAATCAAAAGCCTTACATACCTTGTTGTACCACCTTGTAGTTACCTTGAAGTACCTTCGTTTCTTTTCAAATACTTATCTACAATAGAGTAGGTGATAAATTAGTATTAGTAGTTACTAAACATGTTTAGGCAGTCCAATCTCACTCAACAATAATGCTCGGTCACCAAACCCGTAATTACCAAACTAAGGTTGTTCTGTCAATCCGCTCCTTCTTTTATTGCATTTGTACACTACACAACTATATTTCAATATCAGCAATTTACACCCTTTCCAGAAATCAACCAAGTTGTCCCCAATATGTTTATACATCAACCTGTCCCAAAAACAGTCCTAACAATCCAACATACAATAGAGGACGTGAAACCATAGTTTCCCATCATCATCCCACGAGTTCTTATCAACAATACACTTAAAATATCATACTTAGACTCGTGTTTAAGGAAGACAAAGATAGGGCAGTCACTTTACCTTAATTCTTATAACTCGTTTTTCTTTTAATTTCAACTCTTCAATAACTTGAGCTTCCCTTCACATAGGCCAAAGAAAAAGAGAAAAG
This sequence comes from Solanum tuberosum, assembly GCF_000226075.1. NCBI lineage: Eukaryota > Viridiplantae > Streptophyta > Magnoliopsida > Solanales > Solanaceae > Solanum > Solanum tuberosum. The sequence goes on along the minus strand of NW_006239210.1, from coordinate 108,024 downwards.
CCTCTCAATAACAAAGGAAAGTGAGCAATTAAACTTTTGACATATTCAGTCCTCTACTTGTTCTTAACTAATTAACATGTTTATCTAGCATTCCATGAGAGAATTCAGCTAAATCCATTAGTAATTCCACTTATCTTACCTTGCAAGGGCTTGGGTTTATCCAAGAACCCTTGGAAACTTGTGGTTGCTGCTATGCATTGAAAGAGAGAGGAGAAGCTTAGAGAGAAATCTGATTTTTATCTATTCTTAAAAGTCAGGAAATGGCAAGCAACTTGGGGATTATAAAGGTCTTACTTTTCCCCACCTCTTAAGTTTTAATATCAGCCACTAATTTGTTAAATAGGTCCAAGTAGGTGATGCACTTGCTTGGAATTATATATACACAAAATGGGCCCTTGATGTACTCATCTTGGGCTGCAATCTTTCCCCTTTCTAATATTAAGCCATGGGCCAGAATTATTCCCTTAATTTGGGCCTTAGTCTTTATTGGGCTCAAGTAGTTGGACTTGGACAGATTGGTGTGAGGCCTCATCTCCATTCCCTTTTCCTTTTATTAATTTGGGCCTCAAGTGAGCCCACTAATGCATGAACTAATCTTCCCCATCTACCGAACTCATTTGAGCTAAGCAAGTAAGTGACACCAGCTAGCTTTATAAAGTCCAACAAGCACCTCAATTCTTTTATTCATTTTCCGAGCGTAATCTCCTTAGTTTAACTCAAAACTTATATACAATTGATCTCCTTAACTTTTAGACTTACATATAGCCCTTCGATCCAAAATTTTTAATGGAATGTGAGGCGTGACATGCTTGATATACATAAGCAGCTAGATCACCTACTTGACCAATTAGTGGCTGAAAATGAAGCTGTTTGCTCGATCGTGCAATATTACAATGTACGGGAGTTAACCCTTACAGCTTCTTTATTTTCACCATTCATCTAGGAAATCAAGTTCATTACTTATACCTGGATGAAATTCTTAAAGGAGAAGAAAGATCAATATAAATATATATTGGGTGCTATTATCACTCATTTTAACACACATTATTGAGGATTAGCTCCAGCTCTTTTTCTCTTAAGCATTAAACATCAGCCTTAAAGTTCTTCTAGGGTTCTTGAAGAAACCCTCATCTCTGCAAGACAAGGTAAGTGAAAACACTTGTGGATTTATCTTAATTCTCCCATGGATGATTAGGAAAATATGTTATTCATGCTCAAGTATAGGTATAAAGGCATAATATTTCCAGAAGCTACTGCTCACTTCCTTGGTTATTAAGATACTTTTCTCTTCTTCTTTGGTTTAAGTGTGAAGGGAAAGTGAAGTTCTAGAGGAATTCAAGTTATAACGAGAAGTTGCAGAAATTGAGGTAAGGTGACTGCTCCATTTTCTTCCTCCTTATGTATGAGTTTGAGTGAAGAAATATAGGTGTGTTGTCATAAAGAACTCAAGAGGGTGGTGAGTTCAATAATTGGTTGTATGATAAAAAATATTTGAGGCTGTTTTATGTGTGTTGTTGTTGGTGCAGCTTGAGTAATCTTGGAAAATGATATATA
>NW_006239210.1:103770-105128 GCF_000226075.1 Solanum tuberosum | reverse complement strand
TAACAATATTTCCCCCTCTCCTTAGTGCATATAATTACTTTATTATATGTTTACTACTCTATACTTGTGTAATTATCCTCCTATGTGCTGGTATAGAAATGGTATTTGCAAAAGTAAGTTTGGCATCCTCCTCTTAGTCAGTTGAACTCAATTGTGTCATTACTCACAAGTAATGCATTGATGTTACATAGCTCCTTATGTCATTGTTACGGCCTTGAAGTATTATTTTCATGTCTTCTACTACTGGTCCGTAATTTCAAATATAAAAAATGATTATGACCACCAAAACAACAATCTCAAAGATTAAAGAGTCTAAGTAAAGCAATTTGTATAATTATGGGTGGCAGCCCAAGGGTGAAAGCCTAGCATGGGTTGATCCCAATTGGTATAAAAGGGTGGCAGCTCAGGGGCGAAAGCCTAGCATGGGCCGTGTCACGCCCAAAATCCCATTAAGGCGGACCGGCACCCATTGCCGAGAAGGCTCGGGAGGACCAACCTGTAATCATGCTCTATCTATGAACATTTAAAGGTTTTGCCATAGTGGATACCATGTTTTCATGAAAGTAGACAGTATTAGCCAAAAGAAAGTGTACATGACTTGGCCGTTGGGACCATGATGTCTAAGACACGAGGCACAACCACACTTCGCAATACATAGTCTATAAAGCCTCAAAATGAAGAAACATTATGGGGTTAAGGTTGAGACAGGCCCCACCTTACACTCAGCAACTATACAATACCAAAATACATGCTATAGACTCAGAAAGCCCCGAATCAACATGGAGCTCACCAATTGCCGCTGGATGTCCTGTTCTCCTACTGGGGAGATCTACTAGCTCCTGTACCTGCAACATGAATTGCAGGTCCCCCGAGAGAGACGTCAGTACGGGAGAATGTACTGAGTATGTAAGACATAAAGTACTGTATGTGAAATAAGAACTCAAATGAAATCATATACCAATGTAAGAATACAAGACCACCTTTTCTCATATTATGGAATCAGGTACTTTACATTCTTTTCTTTACACTCTGTGCACAACATACTATACAAATGACCAACTGATCAGTGGTAGACATATAAATCTGGATCGACCCATTCTAGGCTTTCCTTTAACCCCTAGGATACCACCCGTAATATTGAGATCGACCCATGCTAGGTGATTCTTCCGCCCCTGGGATACCACCCATCAATAAGCAGATTCATTTAATATCCTTTCGTTAACATTTGAGATGATTCTTTTGGTGGTCATAGCATTTTGAGTTGTGGGACTATGTAGTCAACAAGTGACATGTAATAATCATATAATGCAAGAACAACAAAGTAGAGAGTAGTTACACAATTAGTGAAATGCATAGGA
>NW_006239210.1:103296-103563 GCF_000226075.1 Solanum tuberosum | reverse complement strand
AGATTTCATGCCAATTAGTAGGAAATCAAAAAGCCTTACATACCTTGTTGTACCACCTTGTAGTTACCTTGAAGTACCTTCCTTTCTTTTCAAATACTTATCTACAATAGAGTAGGTGATAAACTAGTATTAGTAGTTACTAAACATGCTTAGGCAGTCCAATCTCACTCAACAATAATGCTCGGTCACCAAACCCGTAATTACCAAACTAAGGTTGTTCTGTCAATCCGCTCCTTCTTTTATTGCATTTGTACACTACACAACTAT
>NW_006239210.1:102909-103129 GCF_000226075.1 Solanum tuberosum | reverse complement strand
AATTCGGCTAAATCCATTAGTAATTCCACTTATCTTACCTTGCAAGGGCTTGGGTTTATCCAAGAACCCTTGGAAACTTGTGGTTGTTGCTATGCTTTGAAAGAGAGAGGAGAAGCTTAGAGAGAAATCTGATTTTTATCTATTCTTAAAAGTCAGGAAATGGCAAGCAACTTGGGGATTATAAAGGTCTTACTTTTCCCCACCTCTTAAGTTTTAATAT
>NW_006239210.1:100449-102783 GCF_000226075.1 Solanum tuberosum | reverse complement strand
TCCCTTAATTTGGGCCTTAGTCTTTATTGGGCTCAAGTAGTTGGACTTCGACAGATTGGTGTGAGGCCTCATCTCCATTCCCTTTTCCTTTTTATTTAATTTGGGCCTCAAGTGAGCCCACTAATGCATGAACTAATCTTCCCCATCTACCTAACCCATTTGAGCTAAGCAAGTAAGTGACACTTGCTAGCTTTATAAAGTCCAACAAGCACCTCAATTCTTTATTCGTTTTCCGAGCGTAAGCTCCTTAGTTTAACTCGAAACTTATATACACTTGATCACCTTACCTTTTAGACTTACATATAGCCCTTCGATCCAGAATTTAAATACTTCTAAAATTTGACGTTCGCTCGATCGTGCAATATTACAATGTACGGGAGTTACCCTTATAGCTTCTTTATTTTAACCATTCATCTAGGAAATCAAGTTCATTACTTATACCACCAAGCTAAATCAACTTCCATATGTGTAGGTCTTGTACACATAAAATACGGGGTGTTACAGGCCGATCCCAATTTGTGTAATTATGAGGACCACATCCCCAGGGGGTTTAAAAATGTCTAGCATGGGTCATCCTCTTCTACCACTGATCAGTTGGTCATTTGTATCACATGCCTTATAAAGATCATAACACACAAAAAGGTACAGACAAGAATGTAACATACATGATCCCACAAGAGTTAACAAAGGTGGTCTTCTGTTCTAATTTATGCACACATGTATTGACACTCGGTTTCATTCGAACTCTTATTTATATATGTTAATGCCTTACATAATCAGTACATTTTCTCGTACTATGTCCCTCATGGGGGGGCGGGGATGCTGCATTTTATGCTGCAGGCACATGTACTTCAGCTAGTAGACCTCCTCATTAGGAGCACACAACACTTAGCTACTTTTGGTGAGCTCCAGATTGATTCGGAGTTTTACTGAGTCCTTAGTAGATTCATTTTGGTATTGTATCATAGTTAAGAGTAAGGCGGGGTCTATCCCGACCTACCCGAAGGTTTTCTATCTTTTTCAAGCTTTGTAGACTTATGTATATGGTTCAGTTGCATCTTAACAAGTTGTGGTCTCAGCGACCAAATCATGTATATAAGTTTTAGGTCTACTTATGTTGGTTCGTATCGCTGCATCCCACATGAACTTGTCACAAGATTGTCATAGTTTTATGCATAGTTAAACACAGGTTACATGCTGGTTCTCTCGAGCCTTTAGGGCATCGAGTGCATGTCCTTTCTAATGGAATGTGAGGCGTGACATGCTTGATATACATTAGCAGCTACATCACCTACTTGACCAATTAGTGGTTGGAAATGAAGCTTTTTAGTGGATGTTCTTAAAGGAGAAGAAAGATCAATATAAATATATATTGGCTGCTATTCTAACTCATTTTAACACACATTATTGAGGATTAGCTCCAGCTCTTTCTCTCTATTTTCTCCTAAGGATTAAACAGCAGCCTTAAAGTTCTTCTAGGGTTCTTGAAGAAACCCTCATCTCTGCAAGACAATGTAAGTGAAAATACTTGTGGATTTAGCTTAATTCTCCCATGGATGATTAGGAAAATATGTTATTCATGCTCAAGTATAGGTATAAAGGAATAATATTTCCAGAAGCTACTGCTCACTTCCTTGGTTATTAAGATACTTTTCTCTCCTTCTTTGGTTTAAGTGTGTAGGGAAGTTGAAGTTCTAGAGAAATTCAAGTTATAACGAGAAGTTGCAGAAATTGAGGTAAGGTGACTGCTCCATTTTCATCCTCCTTATGTATGAGTTTGAGTGAGGAATTATGGGTGTGCGACAATAAAGAACTCAAGGTGGTGGGTGGTGAGTTCAATAATTGGTTATATGATAAAGAATACTTGACGCTGTTTTATGTGTATTGTTGTTGGTGCAATTTGGGTAATCTTGCAAAACGATATATAATATATATATTGGGGAGAGAAGGAAGGTGTGGTGATACACATTGTTTTAAGGGCTGTATGGGCTCATTATCCGTCAAAGTTAGCTACTGTTTTACGAGGCTCACGGTGTGATAGCTGCTAATTTAAATTTATCATGACTTATATTGTAGATTAAAACCTGAAAGGGGAGGCTGAATCGTGATAGTTGTATTGATCAGAAGATAAGGTATGTAAGGCTATTCGATTCAATATTCTTCGGCATGAAATCTGATACTTGAGATTAATATCAATAAGTGAATTTCCTAAGTTCTATTCCTAGTAAAGAAAACATAGTGGCAGCGTATGATCTCCAAATAGCTAACAATATTTCCCCCTCTCCTTAGTGTATAGAATTACTTCATTATATGTTCAGTACTCTATACTTGTGT
>NW_006239210.1:88139-100394 GCF_000226075.1 Solanum tuberosum | reverse complement strand
GGCCGATCCCAATTGGTATAGAAGGGTGGCAGCTCAGGGGCGAAAGCCTAGCATGGGCCGATCCCAATTGGTATAGAAGGATGGCAACTCTGGGGCGTAAGCCTAGCATGGGCCGATCCCAATTGGTATAGAAGGATGGCAACTCTGGGGCGTAAGCCTAGCATGGGCCGATCCCAATTGGTATAGAAGGGTGGCAGCTCAGGGGTGAAAGCCTAGCATGGGCTGATCCCAATTGGTATAGAAGGGTGGCAGCTCAGGGGTGAAAGCCTAGCATGGGCTGATCCCAATTGGTATAGAAGGGTGGCAACTCTGGGGCGTAAGCCTAGCATGGGCCGATCCCAATTTGTGTGACAATCTCAAAGATTTAAGAATCTAAGTAAAGAAATATGTATAATTAAGGGTGGCAGCTCAGGGGCGAAAGCCTAGCATGGGCCGATCCCAATTGGTATAGAAGGATGGCAACTCTGGGGCGTAAGCCTAGCATGGGCCGATCCCAATTTGTGTAATTATGAGGACCGCATCCCAGGGGTTAAAATGCCTAGCATAGGTCATCCTCTTCTACCACTGATCAGCTGGTCATTCGTATCACATGCCTTATAAAGATCATAACACACAAAAAGGTAAAGACAAGAATGTAACATACATGATCCCATAAGATTTAACAAAGGTGGTCTTCTGTTCTCATTTATGCACACATATATTGATACTTGGTTTCATTCAAACTCTTATTTTATATATGTTATTGCCTTACATATTCAGTACATTTTCTTGTAATAACGTCCCTCACAGGGGACGCTGCATTTCATGCTGCAGGCACAGGTACTTCAGCTAGTAGACCTCTTCGGTAGGAGCACACGACACTCAGGTACTTTTGGTGAGCTCCTGATTGATTCGGAGCTTTACTGAGTCTTTGGTAGATTCATTTTGGGTATTGTATCGTAGTTAAGAGTAAGGCGGGGTCTGTCCCGACCTACTCCTTAGTTTTCTATCTTTTAGAGGCTTTGTAGACTTATGTTTATGGTTCAGTTGCATCTTAACAAGTTGTGGCCTCAACAGCCAAGTCTTGTATATAAGTTTTGGGTCTACTTATGATGGTTCGTATCGCTGCATCCTATGTGAACTTGTCACAAGAGTGTCATAGTTATATGCATAGTAAGCACAGGTTACATGTTGGTTCTCTCAGGCCTAGAGGGCATCGGGTGCCTGTCCGTCTAATGGGATTTGGGACGTGACAAAAGTGGTATCAGAGCAGGTCATCCTAGGGAGTCTACAAAGCCGTGTCTGTGTAGAATTTTGCTTATGGATGTGTTGTGCACCATATTTATAAACAAGAGGTTACGGGACATAAAGGAGTTGTCTCCTTTCTTTCATTTCTTAGATCGTGCGATAGAACCAGTGTTGTAGGCGTATCATATCTAATTTCTAAATTGTTTTATTATAGCAAGGATGCCGGTTACGAGAAGGAGCAAAAGTACTAGTAAGCGAGTAGATGTGGCTGCCCAAGAATGGACCAGCCAACCACCACCTAGACAAGCTATACCAGGTGAGGCTCAAGATGAGTCTCCCTCACAGACTTCCCCGACCCCTCCATATCCAGAAGATCTTTCATGCCAATTAGTAGGAAATCGAAAAGCCTTACATACCTTCTTGTACCACCTTGTACTTACCTTGAAGTACCTTCGTTTCTTTACATATACTTATCTACAATAGAGTAGGTGATAAATTAGTATTTGTATAGTTGCTGGCCATGACCAAAGGCAAGAAGGTCCAGTTGCAGGTACTAGTGGTGTAGATAGAACAGTTGGCTCGCGGATACATGATTTCCTTAATTTGGACCCTCCATCATTCCCCTAGTCAGATCCTAATGAAGATCCACAAGACTTTTATAGATCAGATCAAACACACTTTCGATGTTATGCATGTAAGTGGTAAAGAAGCGCTCGAGCTAGCAGCATATAGATTAAAGGGTGTGGCTGTATTGGGGTATGAAGCTTGGAAGCAATCCAGGGGAACAGATGCACCATCAGCTACATGGAAAAAGTTCAAAAAGGCATTCCTTGACCATTACCTGCCATTAGAGATCCGAGAGGCCCGTGCTGATCAATTCTTAAAATCTCCACCAAGGAAGTATGAGCGTGAGAGAGTACAATCTCAAATTTAATTCCTTGGCCAGGTATGTTCCTAATCTAGTAGCTACTATGGGGGATAGAGTTCATCAATATGTGGATAGATTAGATTCATATCTGGTTAGAGACTGTACCATTGCTTCGTTGAATAAAGATATGGATATAGCAAGGATGCAAGCTTTTGCGCAAAAGTTGGAGGATCGAAGGCAAAGAAGGACTCAAGAGTCAAAAATAGGGCATTCTAAGAGGGCCAGATCCATGGGGCAGTTTACACCATCCCAAGGTGAGTTTAGGTCTCGGTTCTTTAACAGACCGCCTAGGCCATTATATTCCTACTCTACAACTAGTGCCCCACCTCAGTTTCAAGAGTCTAGGAGCAATCAGTCTGGGCAAAGAGGTGGAAGCCAAGGTTCACGAACAACGGGGTACCAAGAGCAGGGAAGTATGAGCCAATCAAGACCTCCTCGATAGTCTTGTAAACAATGTGGAAGAAATCATTTAGGTGCATGTCAGTTTGGGACAAATGTTTGTTTTGGTGTGGTACACCAGGTCATATGATGAGAAATTGCCCTCATAGGGGGTGTGGGTGGTGTGGCACTACCTACTAGATCAATTGTTGCATCCTCATCATCAGCACCTTCTTTAGGTAGGGGACAGATGCCTACTGGTCGTGGTAGAGGAGCTAGGGGAGTAGCTATTTCTAGTGAGGTTCAAAATCGCACATATGCTCTCGGGGATCGACAAAATTTAGAAGCCTCACCGGATGTGGTTATAGGTACATTGTCCATCTTTTCACATATAGTATATGTATTAATTGATCTGGGGTCTACACTATCATATGTTATTCCATTGATTGCTGAAAATTTCAAAAGAACACCAGAATTACTAGTGAAGCCATTTGAAGTGTCCACACTGATTGGTGAGTCTATTATAGCTAGAAGGTTTATCGTAATTGTATTGTAACTGTTTGTGATCGTGATACATTGGCTGACCTTGTTGAGCTAGAAATGGTGGATTTTGATGTTATAATGGGTATGGATTGGTTAGCTTCTTGTTATGCCACGGTGGATTGCCGAACTAAGATGCTGCATTTCCATTTTCCAAAAGAGGTCGTTCTTGAATGGAAAGGTAATATTGGGACACCAAGGGGTAAATTTATTTCTTATCTTAAGGCAAAGAAGATTATGTCTAAAGGATACATATGTCGTCTAGTGAGAGTGAAAAATATAGATGCTGAGCCACCATCTCTTCAATCAATTCCAATGGTAAATGAATTTCCCGATGTATTTCCTGAAGATCTTCCGGGTTTGCCTCCAGAACGAGAAGTAGAGTTTGGTATTGATGTGATTCCAGATACTCAACCTATATCCATCCCTCCATATAGAATGGCCCCGACATAATTACGGGAGTTGAAGGAGCAATTAAAACACTTATTAGATAAAGGATTCATAAGGCCTAGTATGTCCCCATGGGGAGCACCAGTTTTATCTGTAGGCAAGAAAGATGGCTCGTTAACATTGTGTATCGAATACCGGCAGTTGAATAAGGTAACGATTAAGAACAAACATCCCCTCCCTAGAATTGATGATTTGTTTGATCAGTAACAAGGTGCTAGGTGGTTTTCAAAAATCGACTTGATGTCAGGTTATCACCAAGTGAGGGTCAAAGACAAAGATATACCCAAGACAGCTTTCCGAATACGGTATGGTCATTTTAAGTTTTTAGTCATGTCATTCGGGTAAACGAATGCACCAGCAATTTTTATGGATTTGATGAATAGGGTGTTCAAGCCATTTTTAGATGTGTTCGTGATAGTATTCATAGATGACATTTTGGTATATTCAAAATCGGAAGAGGGTCATGCTAATCACATGCTGCAGGTTTTACAAATTCTTTGTGATCGTAAATTGTATGCAAAGTTCTCTAAATGTGAGTTCTGGTTAAAACCTGTGGCATTCTTAGGTCATATTGTATCCGATGAAGAAATAAGGGTTGATAACCAGAAGATAGATGCCGTGAAAAACTGTCCAAGACCTACAACGCCTACGGAGATCCGTAGTTTCCTTGGATTGGCAGGTTATTACAAGAAAGTTCATTGAATGATTCTCTTCCATTTCTGCACCCTTAACAAAGCTAACACACAAAGAAACTAAATTTCAATGGAGTGATGAATGTGAAAGAAGCTTCCAAGAGCTGACGAATAAATTAACTTCTACACCTGTATTGGTACTACCAGAAGGAACAGAAGGGTATGCAGTGTATTGTGATGCTTCGGGAGTGGGCCTAGGATGTATATTTCTGTAGCATGGTAAAGTAATAGCTTATGGTTCAAGGCAGTTGCGGCCACATGAGAAAAATTATTCAACTCATGATTTAGAGCTAGCAACAGTTGTATTTGCTTTGAAGATATGGTGCCACTACTTGTATGGAATTCATGTTGACCTATACACTGATCACAAGAATTTGCAATATATCTTTGAACAAAAGGACCTAAATCTGAGGCAGCGAAGATGGCTGGAGCTATTAAAAGATTATGACATGGATATCTTGTATCATCCCGGGAAAGCAAATGTAGTAGTTGATTCATTAAGTCGTAAAATAATGGCAAGCACTTATGGACAGTCTGTGGAAAGACAAGGAATAACTAAGGATCTATGTCAACTAGCTAACTCGGGGGTTCGCCTTCTTGAATCTACAGACGAAGGGGTTATTGTGCAAAATGTGGCAGAATTCTCATTAGTAGTGGAAGTGAAAGAGAAGCAGTACACTTATCCTACTCTATTAAAGCTTAAGGAGAATGTACAACAGGGTATGACAAAGGCATTTGAGCAAGCAAGAGGGAGTACTTCGATGTCAAAACAAATTGTGTGTACCTAATGTAGATGAATTAAGAAAGAGGATTATGATGGAAGCATATCATTCGAGATATTATGTCCATCCGGGGTCAACTAAAATGTATCATGACTTGAACAAAATTTATTGGTGGGGGGACATGAAGAAGAACAATGCAGAATTCGTGGCTCAATGTCCAAATTGTCAACAAGTAAAAGTAGAGCACCAAAAGACCGGAGGTTATATACAGTGTATAGAACTTCCAATTTGGAAGTGGGACATGATCAACATGGATTTTTTCACTGTTTAACTCATTTATTTCGGAAGTTTGATTCTATATAGGTAAATATTGATAGATTGACCAAATCAGCGCACTTCTTGCCGATCAAGACAACTTATAAAGTCGAAGAATATGCGAGGTTGTATATTAAAGAGATAGTTCGTCTACATGGAGTGCCAATCTCTATTATATCGGATCGGGGAGCTCGATTCACTGCAAATTTTTGGAAGTCATTTCAGAAGAGTTTAGGAACACAAGTGAATTTAAGTACAACTTTTCATCCTCAAACAGATGGTCAGGCAGAGCGTACAATTCAAACACTTGAGGATATGATGCGAGCTTGTATATTGGACTTCAAAGGTAGTTGGGATGATCATTTGCCATTGATCGAGTTTGCATACAACAATAGCTACCATTCAAGTATTACAATGGAACCTTATGAAGCTTTATATGGTAGAAAATGTAGATCCCCAATTGGCTGGTTCAAAAAATTGAAACTACCTTATTTGGGCCATCAAGCTATGGAAAAAGTCAATGTGATACAGCAGCGGCTAGAAACAGCTCAAAGTCAACCTAAATCATATACCGATGTTAGAAGGAGATGACTAGAATTTTCTATAGGGGATTGGGTGTTCTTGAAGGTGTCACCAATTAAAGGGGTAATGAGGTTTGGTAAAAAGGGAAAGTTGAGTCCACCCTATATAGGGGCCATACAAGGTTATCCGAAGAATTGGCCAAGTTGCATATAAGTTAGAGTTATCTCAAGGGCTTTCAACCGTTCATTCGGAGTTTCATGTCTCAATGCTTCGAAAATGCGTAGGTGACCCATCTCGCATTACTCATACTGAAGATGTACAAGTTACGAGAGATCTCACTTATGAAGAAGTACACATTGCTATTCTGGATCGACAAGTTAGGAAGTTAAGAAATAAAGAAGTAGCTTCTGTAAAAATATTATGGAGGGACCAACAAGTAGAAGAAGTTACATGGGAAGCGGAAGAAGCAATGAAATTGAAGTATCCTCATCTCTTCCAAACCGATGAGAAAGATTAAAATGTTGAGTTGAGGTGTTAACAAGTAAGTATAAGTCTATATTTTCAATGTGATTAACAGTAGTACTAACTTAGGCTTGAACTTGTTTGGGCTGGATAACCGTGCTAACATTCGAGGACGAATGTTTTAAGGGGGAAGGATGTAACAACCCGTATTATGCATATGCTTATTCTATTCTTGTGGTACATGACATAGACTTATAGTATAGGTGAGGGACCATGTTTATTATATGATTAGCGTTGGTTTAAACTAGCTCGGAAGGTGATGTGATGATGCCTTGCACGTTGCAGCATGTGTACTGCAAGTTATAACTCCAACGGAAGTATTTAAACTCAAGACGGGATGGTGGTAATTGAGCTTAAAGTTGAAAGTTTAAGTGCTAAGATAAAGAAAAAGAGATTAATAATTAGAGAATGGAATAAAATAGGTGAGCTGCTTGCTCAGACTTAACTAAGCTAGTAGGTGACAAGTAGGTGCATCATCTACTTTGACTTAATGACCGACTCCAAAGAACCAAGTAGGTGCATCACCTACTTGAGCTATATGGATCTAGTTAAAAAGGCCATGTTTGGATCACATTTGGGCCTATGCTAATGGACTCACTTGAAGACCAAACTATGTTAAATAAAACAAAATGAAATTAAAGCCCAGCAGCCAAATTTGCCAAGGCCCAATATATTTAAGCCCAAGTGAAAGCTACTAGGTGCATCACCTAGTTTGACCTTTTGAGGTGCTTGATATACATAAGAAGGTGCATCACCTACTTGACCAATTAGTAGCTGAAAATGAAGGTTTCTAGTGGATATTCTTAAAGATGAAGAAAGCTCAATATAAATATATATTGGCTGCTATTCTCATTCATTTTAACTCACATTATTGAGGATTAGCTCCAGCTCTCTCTCTCTCTCTTTTCTCTTAAGGATTGATACTTTTCACTTCTTCTTTGGTTTAAGTGTGAAGGGAAGTTGAAGTTCTAGAGGAATTCAAGTTATATGGAGAAGTTGCAGAAATTGAGGTAAGGTGACTGCTCCATTTTCTTCCTCATTATGTATGAGTTTGAGAGAGGAATTATGGGTGTGCGACAATAAAAGAACTCAAGGGGGTGGTGAGTTCAATAATTGGTTGTATGATAAAGAATACTTGAGGCAGTTGTATGTGTATTGTTGTTGGTGCAGTTTGGGTAATCTTGGAAAAGGATATATAATGTATGTATTGGGCAGAGGAGGGTGTGGTGATACACATTGTTTTAAGTCTGTATGGGCTCATTATCCGTCAAAGTTAGCTATTGTTTTACGAGGCTCACGGTGTGATAGCTGCTAATTTAAATTTATCATGACTTATATTGTAGATTAAAACCTGAAAGGGGAGGCTGAATCGTGATAGTTGTATTGATCAGAAGATAAGGTATGTGAGGCTATTCGATTCAATATTCTTCAGCATGAAATCTGATACTTGAGATTAATATCAATAAGTGAATTTCCTAAGTACTATTCCTATTAAAGGAAACATAGTGGCAGCGTATAATCTCCAAAAAGCTAACAATATTTCCCCCTCTCCTTAGTGTATAGAATTACTTCATTATATGTTTAGTACTCTATACTTGTGTAATTGGAATCCTCCTATGTGCTGGTATAGAAATGGTATTTGCAAAAGTAGGTTTGGTGAATCCTCCTCTTAGTAAGTTGTAGTCAATTGTGTCATTACTCACAAGTAATGCATTGATGTTACATAGCATCTCAAAAGCATCAAGTTCGGAGGCACCACCTGTAGCGAATCCAAACATACCCAACGCCTCCTCGTCTGCCGCTGAAACCCTCCACTCTGATGCTTCCGGCTCCCGAGGCAAATCAGCCCTGGATGAAAGAAAGGAGGAACTTATTCTTTCAAATATAAAACGATCTCGGGGGTGGCCAAAGAGTTGCGGATTTCAATGTGACAACCAATTTGAGCTTATCGAGGAGATGAAAAAGGAAGCGGGAGCTAAAAAATTATGTCATTGTTACGGCCTTGAAGTATTATTTTCATTTCTTTTACTACTGGTCCGTACTTCCAAAAATAAAAAATGACTATGACCACCAAAACAACAACTCAAAGATTGAAGAATGGCCCCGGCAGAATTACGGGAGTTGAAGGAGCAATTAAAAGACTTATTAGATAAATGATTCATAAGGCCTAGTATGTCCCCATGGGGAGCACTAGTTTTATTTGTAAGCAAGAAAGATGGCTCGTTAAGAATGTGTATTGACTACCGGCATTTGAATAAGCTAACGATTAAGAACAAATATCCCGTCCCTAGAATTGATGATTTGTTTGATCAGTTATAAGGTGGTAGGTGTTTTTCAAAAATCTACCTGAGGTCAAGTTATCACCAAGTGAGGGTCAAAGACAAAGATATACCCAAGACAGCTTTCCGAACACAGTATGGTCATTTTGAGTTTTTTTGTCATGTTATACGGGCAAACGAATGCACCAGCAGTTTTTATGGATTTGATGAATAGGGTTTTCAAGCAATATTTAGATGTGTTCATGATAATATTCATAGATGACATTTTGGTGTATTCAAAATCGGAAGAGGGCCATGCTAATCACCTGCGGCAGGTTTTACAAATTCTTCGTGATCGTAAGTTGTATGCAAAGTTCTCTAAATGTGGGTTATGGTTAAAACTTGTGGCATTCTTAGGTCATATTGTATCCGATGAAGAAATAAGGGTTGATAACCAGAAGATAGAAGCCGTGAAAAACTGGCCAAGACCTACAACGCCTACGGAGATCCGTAGTTTCCTTGGATTAGCAGGTTACTATAGAAGGTTCGTTGAAGGATTCTCTTCCATTGCTGCACCCTTAACAAAGCTAACACACAAAGAAACCAAATTTCAGTGGAGTGATGAATGTGAAAGAGCCTCCAAGTGCTGAGGAATAAATTAACTTCTACACCTGTATTGGTACTACCAGAAGGAACAAAAGGGTATGCAGTGTATTGTGCTGCTTCGGGAGTGGGTCTAGGATGTGTATTGATGCAGCATGGTAAAGTCATAGCTTATGGTTCAAGGCAGTTGCGGCCACATGAGAAAAATTATCCAACTCATGATCTAGAACTAGCAGGAGTTGTATTTGCTTTGAAGATATGGCGCCACTACTTGTATTGAATTCATGTTGACCTATACAATGATCACAAGAGTTTGCAATATATCTTTAAGCAAAATGACCTAAATCTGAGGCAGCCGAGATGGCTGGAGCTATTAAAAGATTATGACATGGATATCTTGTATCATCCCGGGAAAGCAAATGTAGTAGCTGATTCATTAAGTCGTAAAATAATGGCAAGAACTTATGGGTAGTCTGTGGAAAGACAAGGAATAACTAAGGATATATGTCAACTAGCTAGCTTGGGGGTTCGCCTTCTTGAATCTCCAGACGAAGGGGTTATTGTGCAAAATGCAGCAGAATTCTCATTAGTAGTGGAAGTGAAAGAGAAGCTAGTACACTGATCCTATTCTATTAAAGCTTAAGGAGAATGTCCAACAGGGTATGACAAAGGCATTTGAGCATACGCAAGAGGGAGTACTTCGATGTCAAAACAGATTGTGTGTAGCTAATGTAGATGAATTAAGAAAGAGGATTATGATGGAAGCACATCATTTGAGATATTCTGTCGATCCGGGGTCACTAAAATGTATCATGACTTGAATAAATGTATTGTGGGGGGACATGAAGAAGAACATTGCATAATTCGTGGCTCAATGTCCAAATTGTCAACAAGTAAAAGTAGAGCACCAAAAGACCCGGAGGTTTATATACGGTGTGTAGGAAACTTTCCCAAATTTTGGGAAGTGGGACATGATCAACATGGATTTTGTCACTGGTTTGCCTCGTTCATTTCGGAAGTTTGATTCTATATAGGTAATTGTTGATAGATTGACTAAATCAGCGCACTTCTTGCCGGTCAAGACTACCTATACAGTCGAAGAATATGCGAGGTTGTATATTAAAGAGATAGTTCGTCTACATGGAGTGCCAATCTCTATTATATCGGATCGGGGAGCTCGATTCACTGCAAATTTTTGGAAGTCATTTCAGAAGAGTTTAGGAACACAAGTGAATTTAAGTACAACCTTTCATCCTCAAACAGATGGTCAGGCAGAGCGTACAATTCAAACACTTGGGGATATGCTGCGAGCTTGTATATTGGACTTTAAAGGTAGTTGGGATGATCATTTGCCATTGATCGAGTTTGCATACAACAATATCTACCATTCAAGTATTAAAATGGCACCTTATGAAGCTTTATATGGTAGAAAATGTAGATCCCCGATTGGCTGGTTCGAAAAAGGTGAAACTGCCTTATTTTGGCCAGATCTTGTTCATCAAGCTATGGGAAAAGTCAGAGTGATACAACAGCGGCTAGAAACAGCTCAAAGTCGACATAAATCATATGTGGATGTTAGAAGGAGAGGACTAGAATTTTCTATAGGGGATTGGGTGTTCTTGAAGGTGTCACCAATGAAAGGGGTAATAAGGTTTGGTAAAAAGGGAATGTTGAGTCCACGCTATATAGGGGCCATATAAGGTTATCCGAAGAATTGGCCAAGTTGCATATGAATTAGAGTTATCTCAAGGGCTTTCAACCGTTCATCCGGTGTTTCATCTCTCAATGCTTCAAAAATGTGTAGGTGACCCATCTCGTATTACTCCTATTGAAGATGTACAAGTTACGAGAGATCTCACTTATGAAGAAGTATGAGGTTCTAAACCATTGCAAGAAACCTTCAAAACCCCTTTGAGCCGTGACAAGGAGTGGCGAAATGCACTCCATAGCTGCACCTGTTCTGGATCTTCGTCTTGCCAATCATCCCGTCAAGGTGAGAGAGCTCTCTTCCCATGGCAAGCGCTACCTCACCCCTTGCTTCGCAGTCGTCGTCTTTTCGCTGATTGATGAGTATCCATTGCTATTCTGGATCGACAAGTTAGGAAGTTAAGAAATAAAGAAGTAACTTCTGTAAAAATATTATGGAGGAACCAACAAGTAGAAGAAGTTACATGGGAAGCGGAAGAAGCAATGAAATTGAAGTATCCTCATCTCTTCCAAACCGATGAGAAAGATTAAAATGTTGAGTTGAGGTGTTAACAAGAAAGTACGAGTCTATATTTTCAATGTGATTAACAGTAGTACTAACTTAGGCTTGAACTTGTTTGGGTTGGAAAACTGTGCTAACATTCGAGGACGAATGTTTTAAGGGGGGAAGGATGTAACAGCCCGTATTATGCATATGCTTATTCTATTCTTGTGATACTTGACATAGCCTTATAGTATAGGTGAGGTACCATGTTTCTTATTTGATTAGCGTAGGTTTAAACTAGCTTGGAAGGTGATGTGATGCCTTGCACGTTGAAGCATGTGTACTGACTCCAAAGAATCAAGTAGGTGCATCACCTACTTGAGCTATATGGATCTAGTTAAAAAGGCCAAGGTTTATGGATCAGCTTTGGGCCTATGCTAATGTACTCACCTTGAGGCCCAAACTATGTTAAATAAAACAAAATAGAAATTAAAGCCCAAGCAGCCAAATCTGCCAAGGCCAAAATATATTTAAGCCCAAGTGAAAGCTAGTAGGTGCATCACCTAGTTTGACCTTTTGAGGTTCTTGATATACATAATCACTTGCATCACCTACTTGACCAATTAGTGGCTGGAAATGAAGCTTTCTAGTGGATATTCTTAAAGGTGAAGAAAACACAATATAAAGATATATTGGCTGGTATTCTCACTCATTTTAACACACATTATTGAGGATTAGCTCCAGCTCTTTTTCTCTATTTTCTCTTAAGGGTTAAACAACAACCTTAAAGTTCTTCTAGGGTTCTTGAAGAAACCCTTATCTCTGCAAGATAAGGTAAGTGAAAACAGTTGTGGATTTAGGTTAATTCTCCCATGGATGATTAGGAAAACATGTTATTCATGCTCAA
>NW_006239210.1:85250-87768 GCF_000226075.1 Solanum tuberosum | reverse complement strand
GGTGGTGAGTTCAATAATTTGTTGTATGATAAAGAATACTTGAAGCTGTTTTATGTGTACTGTTGTTGGTGCTGTTTAAGTAATCTTGGAAAAGGATATATAATGTATGTATTTGGCAGAAAAGGAGGGTGTGGTGATACACATTGTTTTAAGTCTGTATGGGCTCCTTATTCGTCAAAGTTAGCTACTGTTTTACGAGGCTAACGGTGTGATAGCTGCTAATTTAAATTTAGCATGACTTATATTGTAGATTAAAACCATAAAGGAGAGGCTGAATCGTGATAGTTGTATTGATCAAAAGATAAGGTATGTATGGCTATTCGATTCAATATTCTTCGGCATGAAATCTGATACTTGAGATTAATATCAATAAGTGAATTTCCTAAGTTCTATTCCTAGTAAAGGAAACATAGTGGCAGCGTATGATCTCCGAATAGCTAACAATATTAAGGTATAAAATGAAATAAAATATTGAGGTGCTTGCTTGACTTAACTAAGCTAGTAGGTGACAAGTAGGTGCATCGCCTACTTTGACTTATTGACCAGCCCAAAAGGACCAAGTAGGTGTATCACCTACTAAGACTCTTTTGACCATGTTATTGGGCCAAGTACACTACACCTACTTGCATTAATCTGGCCCAAGTTGAATAGAAGAATAAGGGAAAATGGACAGCCGAGGCCCAATCTTTCCAAGCCCACAAGAAATAATTTGAATGGAAAAGTAGGTGCATCTCCTACTTAAATGTGTTGCCTAAATTAAAGACACATGTTGGCTGCAAATGAAGTACAAGAAAGGTGGCAAAAAGAGAACCTATTAAGGCAAAAAATCTGATACAAATGTCTCATTTTCCTCTTATCCAAATTTTTAGTTCTCAAGTTCATATATTTCTCTCTCTCAAGATGAAACAGCCACCCAATATTCCCACTAGTGTTGTAACCATTTTTCATCCTGTTTCTTCCAAAGCAGCCACAAGATCATCTTCTCTCCTATATTGTTCAAAGTATATTGATCAGTTCTTCAAGGGGAGTGAACTAGAGATAGCTATATGTGTTGGCAACCAAGGTTCTGCCACTCTCTTCCAAAGATTAAGAGAAGGTTACAAAACAGTAATTGAAGGAGAATAACAGATTTAGATAACCAAGGTAAGGGTACTTCCACAACCTCTATTTATTAGTTTATTTGAGAATTCTAGACTTGTTTATTGCAACTCGTGGGATGGTGATTGAAAACCATAAATTCAAGTCTTTTGATTATTTTTGAGTGTTGAGGACTACTATTGTATTTTTTTTGTCTATGGGAGGTCATGGATGTACTTAGAGAATGATTGTGGAAAGATATAGGGGAGAGATTTATAAGCTATGGTGATGCACCATTAAATTAAAGTTTTGGTAAGTTCACTGCCCATTCCATGGGAAGGTTGTATCGTGTAAATAACTATAACAGACATAATTTTTGAAAGAAAACAATCAATTAGAAGGATTATGGGCTGCCTGACTGTCTACTATTTTGATGAGTTGAAATAACCCGAGTTGGTTGGTAAGCTGCTAATATTAGCCTTAATGATTGGTTGTTGTAGATGAAGACTATGACGTTAAAGGACAGGTTGACACTTCGTAAGCTACACGAATTGGGAATTGAGGTATGTAAGGCTATTCGATTTCCTATTTCTTTGGCATGAATCCAACACTTGTATTACAAACTAAGCTTTCTAAGTGCCCTAGATAGTGACTGATCCATAGTTACAGTTCCTACTACCTAGAACATCAAAGTGAGTACTCTAATATGAGTTCATTACTAAATGTATGTGCTTACTCTGCCAAGTATTAGCATGCAGGGATTAAACTTGTTTCATCATCAAACTACCCTTGGCACGTATTCCCCTTATAAAAATCAAAATGATCCTAGATTACACATGGTACATATATTTATATGTTGGATATACGATCTACCCATATCTTGCCAACTTGCTTTAATTGTCTATTCCATCATATATATCATCTTTTCACATGTTCATATGTTCCCTTTATTGGTTATTACTCCCATTGTGTTAGACTATAATGTTACCTAACAAGATCCCTACTTGCTCTATTGTACATTTTATATGTGCTTATTTGGAATATGTATCCGTCCTTAAATTGAATCTGCCCACGTTCTCCCTTGGTTCCACGTTCATCTATAACTTGTATTTGATATAAGTTACTGAGTATTTGGCTATCATATAGAGTTCAAATCTCTTGGCTGACTGTAAATGTCTTCACTTGATATGTGCTTCAATTTGATATGTCAAAATGCTTACTGAGTCATATAAGCTCCTAAGTATTAAACGTTCGTGTCACATTTGCTTCCCATGTCATTGTTACGTCCATATGCATATGTCTTCTACTACTGGTCCATAGTTCCAAATCTCAACAACAATTATGACCACCAAAACAGCAATCTCAAAAGTGTTATGATCAGCAAAAGAACAATCTCAAAAGAGTTATGAACATCAAAACAACAATATAAAAGATTAAAGAA
>NW_006239210.1:80253-84817 GCF_000226075.1 Solanum tuberosum | reverse complement strand
TTCTCAACGGTTGTTGGTGAGCTCCAGTTTGATTCGGGGATTTGCCGAGTCTTTACTATGCATATTTTCATAGTGGTACAATCATGAATTCCAGTAGAGGCTTTGTAGACATTATAAAACTATCATCTGTATTCATAGTTTCACTTGTCACATGTATCGGTTCAGCTAGTCAACATGTGTTGTGTATGAAGCTTCTCATCAGTAAATCTATCTGTATAGTAGTTTACTTTCTCATCATAGGTCATTTTTAAAGCATATGTTAATATGGTACTTGTCTGCCTCACTAGGATTAGGGTGTGACAAAAGTGGTATCAGAGCGCTTCGTGTCTAGTAGAGTCTTAGTTATGATTGTGTTGCATGCCACATTTATAATTAGGGGGCTGCTTGGATATTTAGGAAATGTTACCTTCCTTAATAATCCAGATCGTGCGATAGAGCGAAGTTTAGAAGTCAATTATTTCCATTTGTACCTGATCATGCTATTCATATTATGGTTACGGTTAAGGTTAATGGTTTCTAAAATTTCAACATGCAACCTACAGAAAATGATCTGAAGTTATCAAAATTTAGATTAGATTGAGCTCATTTTATTCGATCGTCCCATTCCACGAGGTATGCAAGGAATTTTCTGCTATTTGCATTTTAAGTTGCATTTGTACCATTTGTACGTTGGTTCAATCGAGAAACATATAGTATACCATATATGCTTAAAAAATGATAGGTTACCTAGTTACATATATGAGCTGTAGCATTTCCAAGCACATCTTCTTAGGAGGATGTAACCAACTCTTGAGTTCTATATTTCCTTCATATTTATAAGATATATTCCTATAGAGGACATTCGTTCTTAGCATGTGCTATACATAGAACTTTCGACATTACATGTACTCGAAATTGATGTTGTTGAACCAGTTTCTTTTAGTTGGAAGAAGGCAGTGGCACAATCTGATAGCTGAATGTATCAGTGCAATAGTGTTACTAGAGATAGCCCTAATTGGCTGACAAGGCCTAAATTCTCACCATATATCATCCCGAACATGTTAATAGTTGACTTTTTATGTGGTATGTTCCAACCACCCCAAATACGTATAACATTTGTATTCTTTTTATGGTTATAAAACTTAGGGATAAGTGTGCCAATTGCTGCAAATGATATATGTATGGTAGTTCCTATTATGATCTATGTGTTGGCTATAGAGGATTAGTATGTGACTAAAGGGTAAGGTTAACAAAAGGAAAATTGATTGGTTAGACTTAAGTTGTGATTAGTCAGTTGTACATAGTGGGATTAGAGTACATGAAGCTACTAGTTTTGATTAAAAGGTACTTATAATTGAGGTATGTAAGGCTATTCGATTACCTATTTCTTTGGTATGAATCCAACACTTGTATTACAAAGTAAGCTTTCTAAGTGTCCTTGATAGTGACTGATCCATAGTTACAGTTCCTACTACCTAGAACATCAAAGTGAGTACTCTAATATGAGTTTATTACTAAATGTACGTGCTTATTCTGCCAAGTATTAGCATGCAGGGATTAAACTTGTTTTATCGTCAAAGCTCCCTTGGCACGTATTCCCCTTATACAAATCAAAATGATCCTAGATTACACATGGTACATATATTTATATGTTGGATATACGATCTGCCCATATCTTGCCAACTTGCTTCAATTTTCTATTCCATCACATATGTCATCTTTTCACATGTTCATATGTTCCCTTTATTGGTTATTACACCCATTGTGTTAGACTATAATGTTACCTCACAAGATCCCTACTTGCTCTATTGTACATTTTATATGTGCTTAATTAGAAGATGTATCCGTCCTTACGTTGAACCAAGGGAGAACGTGGGCAGATTCAACTTTAGGACGGATATATATTCCAAGTAAGTACATATAAAATGTACAATAGAGCAAGTAGGAATCTTGTGAGGTAACATTATAGTCTAACACAATGGGAGTAATAACCAATAAAGGGAACATATGAACATGTGAAAAGATGACATATATGATGGAATAGACAATTGAAGCAAGTTGGCAAAATATGGGCAGATTGTATATCCAACATATAAACATATGTACCATGTGTAATCTAGGATCATTATGATTTATATAAGGGAAAAACGTGCAAAGGGTACTTTGACAATGAAACAAGTTTAAATCTTGCATGCTAATACTTGGTAGAGTAAGCACGTGCATTTAATAACAAACTCATATTAGAGTACTCACTTTACTGCTCTAGGGAGTAGGAACTGCAACTATGGATCAGTCAAGGTGAGAGAGCTCATTCAAGCACATATGATCAAGTAATAACACCAAGTAAAAATCACATAAAAGAAAAAGGGTGTTACTACCACACCCATCAAAATTTAGAGCAACACCGAGGTCAAATGGGAGGGAAAAATATAGCATCGAATCAAGGAGACTCTTATTTGGCCCCATTGATTCCACTATTAAAATAAAATATGATACCACACTAAGTAGGAGTCCTCATGGAAGATTCTAAGGTAACCTTTCCCTTTGGTGGGTAGGTTTTGTTTCCGGTTTCCATGGTACCTAGCAATAACAAATACTCAACAAAAAACAATAAACAACAATGTTAGCGTTAGTGAAAATGAACTCACAATCACTCTCGTTTACACACCTTTGATTTCCTTTCAAATTGGCATGGCTAATGTTGAAGATTGCTTAGACTCGACATATCACAAATGAGCCAATTCTACTCTTGGTCGGAATGGATTTTTGTTTAATGAAAAATGGACGACTCAATTAAAGCAAACGGACTTGGGTCAAGAAAGAAGTTAACTAAGAAGTAAAACGAATAAAAGCACACAAAGAAAAGCACTAACAAAGAAGTGAATTTCGAAAACCAATAGTCAACGAGTACGTACTTACAAGTTGAAAATCAGTTTAGGAATCATGATTACGAACAAGAGTCAAAAGAAAAGAAACTAAAAATTAGAACCTGAGATAAAAAGGGGCATATGACGAGTTTCCCATCGCCAAATGGCCTGTGTTCTTCTTCTAACGTGAAATTAAGCTAGCCAGCTTGAAGATTGACTCGCCAAACTGTAGAAAAGGACAAGGCAAATTGGTGATCTGGGTGGAAGTTCGGCGATGCGTCGAATGGGATCAGTGACCACGGCTTAGCTCATCAAAATTTCCAGTGTCTTCACCAAAATGAGGTCGAACTCGGCGACATAGCTGCCCAAAAGGCTAGGGGCCGAGCGGAATGGGCGATCCAAGGTAGGATTTGCCCAAATTCCTCAAGTTGCAACTGCAAGGCTCCGAAAAATTTAACCCTAGTGGTCCCCCCCGTGTTCCTTGGCGTTTTGTATTTACCCTTTTTGGTAAATTCTCTTTTTACAAACACTTTAACACTATCTCTTTCTTCCTTTTTGGAATTAAACACTTCCCTTTTCAAATATTCCGTTCTTGGGAAGTTGGCGATATTGGGAACCCTCGCCAACGGGCTTTGGCGAGTCTCCGAAGTGTTCTCCAACTCTCCGAATAGAGCACATTCTTCACTTGCACCTCCTCCCTTCGTTAGGCCTTCCACGCTCCAAGCTATCATCCAAGCATGGTGTTGCCCAATTGGGAGCTACTTCAAGGTGCATATGTTCCCATGCAAGGCATGGAACTCCTTCCTTGGCATCCATACATGCCAAACAATCCTCCATCCTTGTGAACACTTCATAAAAGCATTGAAGTTCGTGAATGGATAGGCTCGATGTAATCCATTTTACATCATTCTCCCCTTCTTGAAAAGGATTCGTCCTCGAATCCATACCTTGCAAAACCCTAGGGGGAGCAAACAAGAACAAAATCCTCATGGCATGAGGGGTTAGCGTTAGCAATAACAAGTTCATCACCATGCCAAGGATCCACAAATTGAACATATAACCAAGCATCACAAATATCAACCAAGGGTTTGTAACCTATCAAAGCAATAGATACTTGGCTTAGTAAGAAACATTGACAAAGGGGTAGAGCTTAAGAACCAATACACTTAGACGACCTCATATGTATGCCCTCCCGTGCATGGGCATAAACAAAGTTGACCCAAATTAAGATTCCATCCAATGCACTAGCAGAATGTAGTTATTCCCAATTCATGATCGGGGTCAAATACAATAGTATTCCCCACACAACTTGGCAAACAAACCTCATTCAAGCACATATGATAAAGTAATAACACCAAGTAAAAATCACATAAAAGAAAAAGGGTGTTACTACCACACACATCAAAATTTAGACCAACACCGAGGTCAAATGGGAAGGAAAAATATAGCATCGAGTCAAGGAGACTCTCATTTGGCCCCATTGATTCCACTATTAACATAAAATATGATACCCACACAAAGTAGGAGTCCTCATGGAAGATTCTAAGGTAACCTTTCCCTTTGGTGGGTAGGTTTTGTTTCCGGTTTCCATGGTACCTAGCAAGTTTTGTTTCCGGTTTCGATGGTACTTAGCAATAAGAAATACTCAACAAAAACAATAAAAAACAATGTTAGCGTTAGTTAAAATGAACTCACAATCACTCGTGTTTACACACCTT